>NC_068441.1:43630818-43873318 GCF_023373465.1 Oncorhynchus keta | reverse complement strand
CACACACGCACGCACACACAGGCACGCATACACACACACACACACACACACACACACACACACGCACACACACGCACGCACACACACACACGCGCACACACACACACACAGGCACGCACACACACATGCATGCACGCACACACACAAACACGCACACACACGCATGCACACACACAAACACACACTCTCTGTCTCACACACAAACACACACACTACGTATCGTATTCTTCCTGGGCTAGCTCTAATAGGCGGTCTCTTAGATATCCTGTATAGAATAGTGCTCATGCAATATTAATATGGCAGTCGGAGCACACTCCATCTCTCACTCTCTACATAATTGAATATGCAAGCTCTCCAAATCAACCAGGAAAAGAAAGAAGGAAAGGAAAAAAGAACCTGTCATCCCAGTTGGAGACATTGAGTCCTTTACCATATATCATGTCAGAGTTGGAAAAGCTACAAGGACAACAACAACACCACCAGACAGTGGCTATGGTAACATACCCAGGGGAACAATGGCCATGCATGTTGCACACTGGGCTGCATTGTTTACTGTGTTGAGGCAGAGGCCCATTCAGAGTCCCAAATGGCATGCTTAATATAAGACATTATTCATGATTTATACTTAAGTACAATTAAAACCAAATACTTTTAGACTTTTACTCAATTTTATTTGTATTTATTTATTTAACTAGGCCAGTCAGTTAAGAACAAATTGTTATTTACAATGACGGCCTACCAAAAGGCAAAATACCTCCTGTGGGGACAAGGGCTGGGATTAAAAATACTAATGTATTTTAATGTATACTAATGTATACATTGTATACATGTATACTAATGTATACATGTATACTAATGTATACTAATGTATACTAACCCCACATATGCTCTCTCTAATTCTCTCTTTCTTTCTCTCTCTCGGAGGACCTGAGCCCTAGGACCGTGCCCCAGGACTACCTGACATGATGGCTCCTTGCTGTCCCCAGTCCACCTGACTGTGCTGCTGCTCCAGTTTCAACTGTTCTGCCTTATTATTATTCGACCATGCTGGTCATTTATGAACATTTGAACATCTTGGTCATGTTCTGTTATAATCTCTACCCGGCACAGCCAGAAGAGGACTGGCCACCCCACATAGCCCGGTTCCTCTCTAGGTTTCTTCCTAGGTTTTGGCCTTTCTAGGGAGTTTTTCCTAGCCACCGTGCTTTTACACCTGCATTGTTTGCTGTTTGGGGTTTTAGGCTGGGTTTCTGTAGAGCACTTTGAGATATCAGCTGATGTACGAAGGGCTATATAAATACATTTGATTTGATTTGATTAATGTAAAAAATAAATAATATATAACTATAGGACAAAACACACATCACGACAGAAGACAACACAACACTACATAAAGAGAGACCTAAGACAACATAGCTAGGCAGAAACACATGGCAATGCAGCATGGTAGCAACACAACATGACAACAACAATGGTAGCAACAGAACATGGTAGCAGCACAAAACATGGTACAAACATTATTGGGCACAGACAACAGCACAAAGGGCAAGAAGGTAGAGACAACAATACACAATACACCACGCAAAGCAGTCACAACTGTCAGTAAGAGTGTCCATGATTGAGTCTTTCAAAGAAGAGATTGAGATAAGACTGTCCAGTAGCTGCAGCAAACTGAAAAGATGAGCGACCCAGGGATGTGTGTGCTTTGGGGACCTTGTGACTGGCAGAATCAGTGTTGTATGTGGAGGATGAGGGCTGCTGTAGATATCTCAGATAGGGGGGAGTGAGGCCTAAGGGTTTTATAAATAAGCATCAACCAGTGGGTCTTGCGACAGGTATACAGAGATGACCAGTTTACAGAGGAGTATAGAGTGCAGTAATGTGTCCTATAAGGAGCATTGGTGGTAAATCTGATGGCCAAATGGTAAAGAACATCTAGCCGCTCGAGAGCACCCTTACCTGCTGATCTATAAATTATGTCTCCGTAATATAGCATGGGTAGGATGGTCATCTGAATCAGGGTTAGTTTGGCAGCTGGGGTGAAAGAGGAGTGATTAGTATTTTACTGGGTGACTTTCACTTTTACTTGAGTCATTTTCTTTTAAGGTATCTTTACTTTTACTCAAGTATGACAATTGAGTAGTTTTTCCACCACTGGTAGTGAATAGGACATACTGTGAATAATTTGTGTTCAACCCCATTTTGTCCTATACATTAAGTAAGTACAGTATTTTCACAGTTTTCAAAGTTCAAAGTTATTTTGACAGTTGTTTCTGTTATTGTAGGTCTCTGTCATCCTCAGTGATTTTCTTTCAGGGGAAATCTAGGATTGGTACATATATTTTTGGGACATAAGCTTAATCCTAGTTGATTCCTAAAGAATATAAATGCCTATAAATAAATTCCTCATGAGCTTAGTTCAACTATTTTACAAAGTGAACACATCGGACCACCTTGGGTAACTAGTAGGTGACACTGCAGTATTGTGTGTCTCTAGTAAAGACAACAACAGGTCTTCACTAGGTGAAGGTCATGTCTCTAGTAAGGACAACAACAGGTTTCCGCTAGGTGAAGGTCATGTCTCTAGTAAAGACAACAACAGGTCTTCACTAGGTGAAGGTCATGTCTCTAGTAAAGACAACAACAGGTTTCCGCTAGGTGAAGGTCATGTCTCTACTAAGGACAACAACAGGTTTCCGCTAGGTGAAGGTCATGTCTCTAGTAAGGACAACAACAGGTTTCCGCTAGGTGAAGGTCATGTCTCTAGTAAAGACAACAACAGGTCTTCACTAGGTGAAGGTCATGTCTCTAGTAAAGACAACAACAGGTCTTCACTAGGTGAAGGTCATGTCTCTAGTAAGGACAACAACAGATCTTCACTAGGTGAAGGTCATGTCTCTAGTAAGGACAACAACAGGTCTTCACTAGGTGAAGGTCATGTCTCTAGTAAAGACAACAACAGGTCTTCACTAGGTGAAGGTCATGTCTCTAGTAAAGACAACATTTACATTACATTACATTTAAGTCATTTAGCAGACGCTCTTATCCAGAGCGACTTACAAATTGGTGCATACACAGGTCTTCACTAGGTGAAGGTCATGTCTCTAGTAAGGACAACAGGTCTTCACTAGGTCTTCACTAGGTCTTCACTAGGTGAAGGTCATGTCTCTAGTAAGGACAACAACAGGTCTTCACTAGGTGAAGGTCATGTCTCTAGTAAGGACAACAACAGGTTTCCGCTAGGGGAAGGTCATGTCTCTAGTAAGGACAACAACAGGTCTTCACTAGGTGAAGGTAATGTCTCTTGTAAAGACAACAACAGGTCTTCACTAGGTGAAGGTCATGTCTCTAGTAAGGACAACAACAGGTCTTCACTAGGTGAAGGTCATGTCTCTAGTAAAGACAACAACAGGTCTTCACTAGGTGAAGGTCATGTCTCTAGTAAGGACAACAACAGGTCTTCACTAGGTGAAGGTCATGTCTCTAGTAAAGACAACAACAGGTTTCCGCTAGGTGAAGGTCATGTCTCTAGTAAGGACAACAACAGGTTTCCGCTAGGTGAAGGTCATGTCTCTAGTAAAGACAACAACAGGTCTTCACTAGGTGAAGGTCATGTCTCTAGTAAAGACAACAACAGGTTTCCGCTAGGTGAAAGGTCATGTCTCTAGTAAGGACAACAACAGGTTTCCGCTAGGTGAAGGTCATGTCTCTAGTAAAGACAACAACAGGTCTTCACTAGGTGAAGGTCATGTCTCTAGTAAAGACAACAACAGGTCTTCACTAGGTGAAGGTCATGTCTCTAGTAAGGACAACAACAGATCTTCACTAGGTGAAGGTCATGTCTCTAGTAAGGACAACAACAGGTCTTCACTAGGTGAAGGTCATGTCTCTAGTAAAGACAACAACAGGTCTTCACTAGGTGAAGGTCATGTCTCTAGTAAAGACAACATTTACATTACATTACATTTAAGTCATTTAGCAGACGCTCTTATCCAGAGCGACTTACAAATTGGTGCATACACAGGTCTTCACTAGGTGAAGGTCATGTCTCTAGTAAGGACAACAGGTCTTCACTAGGTCTTCACTAGGTCTTCACTAGGTGAAGGTCATGTCTCTAGTAAGGACAACAACAGGTCTTCACTAGGTGAAGGTCATGTCTCTAGTAAGGACAACAACAGGTTTCCGCTAGGGGAAGGGCATGTCTCTAGTAAGGACAACAACAGGTCTTCACTAGGTGAAGGTAATGTCTCTTGTAAAGACAACAACAGGTCTTCACTAGGTGAAGGTCATGTCTCTAGTAAGGACAACAACAGGTCTTCACTAGGTGAAGGTCATGTCTCTAGTAAGGACAACAACAGGTCTTCACTAGGTGAAGGTCATGTCTCTAGTAAAGACAACAACAGGTCTTCACTAGGTGAAGGTCATGTCTCTAGTAAGGACAACAACAGGTCTTCACTAGGTGAAGGTCATGTCTCTAGTAAAGACAACAACAGGTTTCCGCTAGGTGAAGGTCATGTCTCTAGTAAGGACAACAACAGGTTTCCGCTAGGTGAAGGTCATGTCTCTAGTAAAGACAACAACAGGTCTTCACTAGGTGAAGGTCATGTCTCTAGTAAAGACAACAACAGGTTTCCGCTAGGTGAAAGGTCATGTCTCTAGTAAGGACAACAACAGGTTTCCGCTAGGTGAAGGTCATGTCTCTAGTAAAGACAACAACAGGTCTTCACTAGGTGAAGGTCATGTCTCTAGTAAGGACAACAACAGGTCTTCACTAGGTGAAGGTCATGTCTCTAGTAAGGACAACAACAGGTCTTCACTAGGTGAAGGTCATGTCTCTAGTAAGGTCAGCAACACAATCCAACACTAAGGTCATGCCCTCCTGCTGAAGTCTTTAAAAAAAAAGAACGACAGATTTATGATAAAAAATATTTAAAAAATAAGAAAGGGGGATGGGGTGGAGGAGGAGTAGGGGGGTGGGGTGGAGGAGGAGTAGGGGAGTGGGGTGGAGGAGGAGTAGGGGGATGGGGTGGAAGAGGAGTAGGGGGGATGGGGTGGAGGAGGAGTAGGGGGATGGGGTGGAGGAGGAGTAGGGGGTGGGGTGGGGAAGGAGTAGGGAGGTGGGGTGGAAGAGGAGTAGGGGGTGGGGTGGAGGAGGAGTAGGGGGTGGGGTGGAGGAGGAGTAGGGAGGTGGGGTGGAGGAGGGTAGGGGGTGGGGTGGAGGAGGAGTAGGGGGATGGGGTGGAGAAGGAGTAGGGAGGTGGGGTGGAAGAGGAGTAGGGGGATGGGGTGGAGGAGGAGTAGGGGGTGGGGTGGAGAAGGAGTAGGGAGGTGGGGTGGAAGAGGAGTAGGGGGGTGGGGTGGAGGAGGAGTAGGGGGATGGGGTGGAGAAGGAGTAGGGAGGTGGGGTAGAAGAGGAGTAGGGGTGGGGTGGAGGAGGAGTAGGGAGGTGGGGTGGAAGAGGAGTAGGGGGTGGGGTGGAGGAGGAGTAGGGGGATGGGGTGGAGAAGGAGTAGGGAGGTGGGGTGGAGAAGGAGTAGGGAGGTGGGGTGGAGGAGGAGTAGGGGGTGGGGTGGAGGAGGAGTAGGGGGTGGGGTGGAGGAGGGAGGAGTAGGGGGATGGGGTGGAGGAGGAGTAGGGGGATGGGGTGGAGGAGGAGTAGGGGGTGGGGTGGAAGAGGAGTAGGGGGATGGGGTGGAGGAGGAGTAGGGGGTGGGGTGGAGAAGGAGTAGGGAGGTGGGGTGGAAGAGGGTAGGGGGTGGGGTAGGGGGTGGGGTGGAGGAGGAGTAGGGAGGTGGGGTGGAGGAGGAGTAGGGATGGGGTGGGGTGGAGGAGGAGTAGGGGGATGGGGTGGAGGAGGAGTAGGGGGATGGGGTGGAGAAGGAGTAGGGAGGTGGGGTGGAAGAGGAGTAGGGGGTGGGGTGGAGGAGGAGTAGGGGGTGGGGTGGAGGAGTAGGGGGTGGGGAGTAGGGGGATGGGGTGGAGAAGGAGTAGGGAGGTGGGGTGGAGGAGTAGGGAGGTGGGGTGGAAGAGGAGTAGGGGGTGGGGTGGAGGAGGAGTAGGGGGATGGGGTGGAGAAGGAGTAGGGAGGTGGGGTAGAAGAGGAGTAGGGGGGTGGGGTGGAGGAGGAGTAGGGAGGTGGGGTGGAAGAGGAGTAGGGGGGTGGGGTGGAGGAGGAGTAGGGGGATGGGGATGGGGTGGAGAAGGAGTAGGGAGGTGGGGTGGAGAAGGAGTAGGGAGGTGGGGTGGAGGAGGAGTAGGGGGGTGGGGTGGAGGAGGAGTAGGGGGTGGGGTGGAGGAGGGAGGAGTAGGGGGATGGGGTGGAGGAGGAGTAGGGGGATGGGGTGGAGGAGGAGTAGGGGGGTGGGGTGGAGAAGGAGTAGGGAGGTGGGGTGGAGGAGGAGTAGGGGGATGGGGTGGAAGAGGAGTAGGGAGGTGGGGTGGAGGATTAGTAGGGAGGTGGGGTGGAGGAGGAGTAGGGGGATGGGGTGGAGGAGGAGTAGGGAGGTGGGGTGGAGGAGGAGTAGGGAGGTGGGGTGGAGGAGGAGTAGGGAGGTGGGGTGGAGGAGGAGTAGGGGGATGGGGTGGAGGAGGAGTAGGGGGATGGGGTGGAGGAGGAGTAGGGAGATGGGGGGGCTCTGTGCACCTTGACAGGAAGGAGAAAGGGGAAGAGCACGAGTGGAGATGAGTGAGGTTATTTTGGCTGAAAGGGGTTAAGGGGGAGGGCGGAAGCAGTGCAGAACCTACTTTTAACTGAACCCCTGGTAGAGAGACAGAGAGATATAGAGATAGAGAGGAGGGGAAATGAACATGGCTGCAACCTGACAGTACTGCTTTTAACTCAGCACCTGATAAGTACAATGGAAAAACTTCTGGTTTCCTTCACACTGTTAAGTGGTTGCACTCTCCATGCAGATACAGTTTGGCAGCAATACCTCACAGGAAGAAGTAACAGACAAAAAGGCTCTTCCATTTGAATAACTCTACATGTGAATAACTCTACATGTGAATAAAAGTAAATGATGGTGTATCGTGGAATGCTTTCATAAAATCCTCTGTCTGTAGGCTATCGGCTGTCTGTAGCCTATCAGCTGTCTGTATGCTATCGGCTGTCTGTAGCCTATCGGCTGTCTGTATGCTATCGGCTGTCTGTAGCCTATCGGCTGTCTGTATGCTATCGGCTGTCTGTAGCCTATCGGCTGTCTGTAGGCTATCGGCTGTCTGTATGCTATCGGCTGTCTGTATGCTATCGGCTGTCTGTATGCTATCGGCTGTCTGTATGCTATCGGCTGTCTGTATGCTATCGGCTGTCTGTAGCCTATCGGCTGTCTGTAGGCTATCGGCTGTCTGTATGCTATCGGCTGTCTGTAGCCTATCGGCTGTCTGTAGCCTATCGGCTGTCTGTATGCTATCGGCTGTCTGTATGCTATCGGCTGTCTGTAGCCTATCGGCTGTCTGTATGCTATCGGCTGTCTGTTGGCTATCGGCTGTCTGTAGCCTATCGGCTGTCTGTATGCTATCGGCTGTCTGTAGCCTATCGGGCTGTCTGTAGCCTATCGGCTGTCTGTATGCTATCGGCTCTCTGTAGCCTATCGGTTGTCTGTATGCTATCGGCTGTCTGTAGGCTATCGGCTGTCTGTAGCCTATCAGCTGTCTGTATGCTATCGGCTGTCTGTAGCCTATCGGCTGTCTGTAGGCTATCGGCTGTCTGTATGCTATCGGCTGTCTGTAGGCTATCGGCTGTCTGTAGGCTATCGGCTGTCTGTAGGCTATCGGCTGTCTGTAGCCTATCGGCTGTCTGTAGGCTATCGGCTGTCTGTAGGCTATCGGCTGTCTGTAGCCTATCGGCTGTCTGTAGGCTATCGGCTGTCTGTAGCCTATCGGCTGTCTGTAGGCTATCGGCTGTCTGTAGGCTATCGGCTGTCTGTAGGCTATCGGCTGTCTGTAGGCTATCGGCTGTCTGTAGCCTATCGGCTGTCTGTAGGCTATCGGCTGTCTGTAGGCTATCGGCTGTCTGTAGGCTATCGGCTGTCTGTAGGCTATCGGCTGTCTGTAGGCTATCGGCTGTCTGTAGGCTATCGGCTGTCTGTAGGCTATCGGCTGTCTGTAGCCTATCGGCTGTCTGTAGGCTATCGGCTGTCTGTAGGCTATCGGCTGTCTGTAGCCTATCGGCTGTCTGTAGGCTATCGGCTGTCTAGCCTATCGGCTGTCTGTAGCCTATCGGCTGTCTGTGCTATCGGCTGTCTGTAGGCTATCGGCTGTCTGTATGCTATCGGCTGTCTGTAGGCTATCGGCTGTCTGTAGGCTATCGGCTGTCTGTAGGCTATCGGCTGTCTGTAGGCTATCGGCTGTCTGGCTGTCTGTAGGCTATCGGCTGTCTGTAGCCTATCGGCTGTCTGTAGGCTATCGGCTGTCTGTAGGCTATCGGCTGTCTGTAGCCTATCAGCTGTCTGTAGGCTATCGGCTGTCTGTAGGCTATTGGCTGTCTGTAGGCTATCGGCTGTCTCTATCGGCTAGGCTATCGGCTGTCTGTAGGCTATCGGCTGTCTGTAGGCTATAGGCTATCGGCTGTCTGTAGGCTATCGGCTGTCTGTAGGCTATCGGCTGTCTGTAGCCTATCAGCTGTCTGTAGGCTATCGGCTGTCTGTAGGCTATCGGCTGTCTGTAGCCTATCGGCTGTCTGTAGGCTATCGGCTGTCTGTAGGCTATCAGCTGTCTGTAGCCTATCGGCTGTCTGTAGGCTATCGGCTGTCTGTAGGCTATCGGCTATTGAAATCACCACTATTTTAACGTTTATGAAACGTTTCCTGTGTCCCTCACTCCCTTCCATTTTATAAATAACCTTGACGTGCAGATTTAGCATGTACAGTTTAATTCTAGCGACAGAGAGTCGAATGAAAGTGGATATATATCTTTACTACCTCCAGCCTCCCTGACAAGTAGCTCATTTGGATGATTTGTCCATGGGCTCTCCGCAGAGCACCATTTACAATATTCACTTTAGATAACGTATGGTTCTTGGCCCCGAAACCAGATGGGTTTCGTAGAAATGCTTTGTTAGCAGTCTTCCGCTTGATAAATTATTTAGGACATGTGGTTGGAAACATCAATAGAATCTCTATTGTAATTAAAAAAGGAGCCCACCAACAATATTGCACTGTTCCCCATTGAACCCTGAAGCAGGGCTGAGAGAGATAATTCAGAGAGAAAAGTTTGCATGGATTGAGTGTGGAAGACATATGAAATTAAAATCTCTCTTATCCATTGTTCTTATGTTAAATGGATAAAAGAAAGCAATTGACTTTGATTTTAATTATGATTTTTTTTGTATATAATGGGAAAGAGTCTCTTAGAAAGAGACATGAAGGTACCCATAAGCAATCATTACTGATGAAAAAACATCTAATTTTGGAACTCTTCCTTTCTCAACCACAGTTCACCAGTCAGTTGTAGCTATTGAGCGAGGAACCGCATTCCGTATGATTACACACTGAACAAAAATATAAACGCAACATGTAAGTGAGTTGAAATAAAAGATCCCAGAATTGTTCCATATGCACAAAATGCTTATTTCTCTCAAATGTTGTGCACAAAGTTGTTTACATCACTGTTAGCATTTCTCCTTTACCAAGATAATCCATCCACCTGACAGGTGTGGCATATCAAAAAGATGATTAAACAGCATGATCATTACTCAGGTGTACCTTGTGCTGGAGACAATAAAAGGCCAATGTGCAGTTTTGTCACGCAACACAATGCCACAGATTTTGAGGGAGTGTGTAATTGGCATGCTGACTGCAGGAATGTCCACCAGAGCTGTTGCCAGAGAATTGAATGCTCATTTCTCTACCATAAGCCGACCTCCAACGTCGTTTTAAAGAATTTGGCAGTATGTCCAACCGGCCTCACCGCCACAGACAAAGTGTATGGCGTTGTGTGCGAGCGTTTTGCTGATGTCAACGTTGTGAACAGAGTGCACCATGGTGGCGGTAGAGTTATGGTATGGGCAGGCATAAGCTATCGACAATTAACACAATTGTACTTTATCGATGGCAATTTGAATGCACAGAGAAACCGTGACGAGATCCTGAGGCCCATTGTCGGCCCATTCATCCACCTCCCATCACTTCATGTTTCAGCATGATAATGCATAGCCTCATGTCGCAAGGATCTGTACACAATTCCTGGAAGCTGAAAATGTCCCAGTTCTCCCATGGCCTGCGTACTCACCATTGAGCATGTTTTGGATGCTCTGGATTGACGTGTTCGACAGCGTGTTCCAGTTCCCTCCAATATGCAGCAACTTCCCACTGCCATTGAAGAGGAGTGGGACAACATTCCACAAGCCACAATCAACAGCCTGATCAACTCTATACAAAGGAGATGTTGCATGAGGAAAATGGTGGTCACGCCAGATACTGACTGGTTTTCTGATCCACGCCCCTACCTCATCCACACCCTGGGGACGACATTACACCAAGAAACCATGATGAAAGTCCCCAACCTAAATAAATTGAAAGTGTCTTTCTTCTGGAACCAAGCTCCATTTTCCTCAGTACACAAACATGCACACAACAAAAACGATCCACACCACACGGTGCTGGGCCCAGTCAAGTCTTTGACACATTCACCAACTCCCCCGCTGAAAGATCAGCCACAACAGGTTGGCAGCATTGTAACATGTTGTAATCAAGCCCTGGTCTCCAGAATGGAAACATAAGAGTGATGTGATGTGGTAGTCTCAGGTTGGACTACTCTAAATCATCTGGGCTCTGACACAAACACACACGCACGCACGCACGCACACACACACGCACGCACACACACACACACAAACACGCGCGCGCACGCACACACACACACACACACACACACACACACACACACACACACACACACACACACACACACACACACACACACACACACACACACACACACACACACACACACACACACACACACACACACACACACACAAGTGCAAGCTTTCCAGGTCCATCAACCCATTCAAAAACCAATAAACACCATACAATAACCTGTGGATCATGAGATAACCTTCATAAATCAGCAGAATGTTAATAACCTATTTATTGACACTTAGTTTGAAGTGAGACACCTTCAAATATTCATAACACATCCATAAAGACTCTATATCACATGATGCTGTACTTAATTCATAGTCAGAGCCCTTTGGTCATATATAACACATCCATAAAGACTCTATATCACATGATGCTGTACTTAATTCATAGTCAGAGTCCTTTGGTCATATATAACACATCCATAAAGACTCTATATCACATGATGCTGTACTTAATTCATAGTCAGAGCCCTTTGGTCATATATAACACATCCATAAAGACTCTATATCACATGATGCTGTACTTAATTCATAGTCAGAGCCCTTTGGTCATATATAACACATCCATAAAGACTCTATATCACATGATGCTGTACTTAATTCATAGTCAGAGTCCTTTGGTCATATATAACACATCCATAAAGACTCTATATCACATGATGCTGTACTTAATTCATAGTCAGAGCCCTTTGGTCATATATAACACATCCATAAAGACTCTATATCACATGATGCTGTACTTAATTCATAGTCAGAGCCCTTTGGTCATATATAACACATCCATAAAGACTCTATATCACATGATGCTGTACTTAATTCATAGTCAGAGCCCTTTGGTCATATATAACACATCCATAAAGACTCTATATCACATGATGCTGTACTTAATTCATAGTCAGAGCCCTCTGGTCATATATAACACATCCATAAAGACTCTATATCACATGATGCTGTACTTAATTCATAGTCAGAGCCCTTTGGTCATATATAACACATCCATAAAGACTCTATAGACTCTATATCACATGATGCTGTACTTAATTCATAGTCAGAGCCCTTTGGTCATATATAACACATCCATAAAGACTCTATATCACATGATGCTGTACTTACTGTTCATCGACTACATCTCGGCATTCAACACCATAGTACCCTCCAAGCTCGTCATCAAGCTCGAGACCCTGGGTCTCGACCCCGCCCTGTGCAACTGGGTACTGGACTTCCTGACGGGCCGCCCCCAGGTGGTGAGGGTAGGCAACAACATCTCCTCCCCGCTGATCCTCAACACGGGGCCCCACAAAGGTGCGTTCTGAGCCCTCTCCTGTACTCCCTGTTCACCCACGACTGCGTGGCCACGCACGCCTCCAACTCAATCATCAAGTTTGCGGACGACACAACAGTGGTAGGCTTGATTACCAACAACGACGAGACGGCCTACAGGGAGGAGGTGAGGGCCCTCGGAGTGTGGTGTCAGGAAAATAACCTCACACTCAACGTCAACAAAACTAAGGAGATGATTGTGGACTTCAGGAAACAGCAGAGGGAACACCCCCTATCCACATCGATGGAACAGTAGTGGAGAGGGTAGCTAGTTTAAGTTCCTCGGCATACACATCACAGACAAACTGAATTGGTCCACTCACACTGACAGCGTCGTGAAGAAAGCGCAGCAGCGCCTATTCAACCTCAGGAGGCTGAAGAAATTCGGCTTGTCACCAAAAAGCACTCACAAACTTCTACAGATGCACAATCGAGAGCATCCTGGCGGGCTGTATCACCGCCTGGTACGGCAACTGCTCCGCCCTCAACCGTAAGGCTCTCCAGAGGGTAGTGAGGACTGCACAACGCATCACCGGGGCAAACTACCTGCCCTCCAGGACACCTGTAGCTCAGTTGGTAGAGCATGGCGCTTGTAACGCCAGGGTAGTGGGTTCGATCCCGGGACCACCCATACGTAGAATGTATGCACACATGACTGTAAGTCGCTTTGGATAAAAGCGTCTGCTAAATGGCATATATTATTATATTACCTACACCACCCGTTGTTACAGGAAGGCCATAAAGATCATCAAGGACATCAACCACCCGAACCACTGCCTGTTCACCCCGCTATCATCCAGAAGGCGAGGTCAGTACAGGTGCATCAAAGCTGGGACCGAGAGACTGAAAAACAGCTTCTATCTCAAGGCCATCAGACTGTTAAACAGCCACCACTAACAGTGAGTGGCTGCTGTAACACACTGTCATTGACACTGACCCAACTCCAGCCATTTTAATAATGGGAATTGATGGGAATTATGTAAATATATCACTAGCCACTTTAAACAATGCTACCTTATATAATGTTACTTACCCTACATTATTCATCTCATATGCATATGTATATACTGTACTCTACATCATCGACTGCATCCTTATGTAACACATGTATCACTAGCCACTTTAACTATGCCACTTTGTTTACTTTGTCTACACACTCATCTCATATGTATATACTGTACTCGATACCATCTACTGTATGCTGCTCTGTACCATCACTCATTCATATATCCTTATGTACATGTTCCTTATCCCCTTACACTGTGTATAAGACAGTAGTTTTGGAATTGTTAGTTAGATTACTTGTTGGTTATCACTGCATTGTCGGAACTAGAAGCACAAGCATTTCGCTACACTCGCATTTAACATCTGCTAACCATGTGTATGTGACAAATAAAATTTGATTTGATTTGATTTTTAATTCATAGTCAGAGCCCTTTGGTCATATATAACACATCCATAAAGACTCTATATCACATGATGCTGTACTTAATTCATAGTCAGAGCCCTTTGGTCATATATAACACATCCATAAAGACTCTATATCACATGACGCTGTACTTAATTCATAGTCAGAGCCCTTTGGTCATATATAACACATCCATAAAGACTCTATATCACATGATGCTGTACTTAATTCATAGTCAGAGCCCTTTGGTCATATATAACACATCCATAAAGACTCTATATCACATGATGCTGTACTTAATTCATAGTCAGAGCCCTTTGGTCATATATAACACATCCATAAAGACTATATCACATCATGCTGTACTTAATTCATAGTCAGAGCCCTCTGGTCATATATAACACATCCATAAAGACTCTATATCACATGATGCTGTACTTAATTCATAGTCAGAGCCCTTTGGTCATATATAACACATCCATAAAGACTCTATATCACATGATGCTGTACTTAATTCATAGTCAGAGCCCTTTGGTCATATATAACACATCCATAAAGACTCTATATCACATGATGCTGTACTTAATTCATAGTCAGAGCCCTTTGGTCATATATAACACATCCATAAAGACTCTATATCACATGACGCTGTACTTAATTCATAGTCAGAGCCCTTTGGTCATATATAACACATCCATAAAGACTCTATATCACATGATGCTGTACTTAATTCATAGTCAGAGCCCTTTGGTCATATATAACACATCCATAAAGACTCTATATCACATGACGCTGTACTTAATTCATAGTCAGAGCCCTTTGGTCATATATAACACATCCATAAAGACTCTATATCACATGACGCTGTACTTAATTCATAGTCAGAGCCCTTTGGTCATATATAACACATCCATAAAGACTCTATATCACATGATGCTGTACTTAATTCATAGTCAGAGCCCTTTGGTCATATATAACACATCCATAAAGACTCTATATCACATGATGCTGTACTTAATTCATAGTCAGAGCCCTTTGGTCATATATAACACATCCATAAAGACTATATCACATCATGCTGTACTTAATTCATAGTCAGAGCCCTCTGGTCATATATAACACATCCATAAAGACTCTATATCACATGATGCTGTACTTAATTCATAGTCAGAGCCCTTTGGTCATATATAACACATCCATAAAGACTCTATATCACATGATGCTGTACTTAATTCATAGTCAGAGCCCTTTGGTCATATATAACACATCCATAAAGACTCTATATCACATGTACTTAATTCATAGTCAGAGCCCTTTGGTCATATATAACACATCCATAAAGACTCTATATCACATGACGCTGTACTTAATTCATAGTCAGAGCCCTTTGGTCATATATAACACATCCATAAAGACTCTATATCACATGATGCTGTACTTAATTCATAGTCAGAGCCCTTTGGTCATATATAACACATCCATAAAGACTATATCACATGACGCTGTACTTAATTCATAGTCAGAGCCCTTTGGTCATATATAACACATCCATAAAGACTCTATATCACATGATGCTGTACTTAATTCATAGTCAGAGCCCTTTGGTCATATATAACACATCCATAAAGACTCTATATCACATGATGCTGTACTTAATTCATAGTCAGAGCCCTCTGGTCATATATAACACATCCATAAAGACTATATCACATGATGCTGTACTTAATTCATAGTCAGAGCCCTTTGGTCATATATAACACATCCATAAAGACTCTATATCACATGATGCTGTACTTAATTCATAGTCAGAGCCCTTTGGTCATATATAACACATCCATAAAGACTCTATATCACATGATGCTGTACTTAATTCATAGTCAGAGCCCTTTGGTCATATATAACACATCCATAAAGACTCTATATCACATGACGCTGTACTTAATTCATAGTCAGAGCCCTTTGGTCATATATAACACATCCATAAAGACTCTATATCACATGATGCTGTACTTAATTCATAGTCAGAGCCCTTTGGTCATATATAACACATCCATAAAGACTCTATATCACATGACGCTGTACTTAATTCATAGTCAGAGCCCTTTGGTCATATATAACACATCCATAAAGACTCTATATCACATGACGCTGTACTTAATTCATAGTCAGAGCCCTTTGGTCATATATAACACATCCATAAAGACTCTATATCACATGATGCTGTACTTAATTCATAGTCAGAGTCCTTTGGTCATATATAACACATCCATAAAGACTCTATATCACATGATGCTGTACTTAATTCATAGTCAGAGCCCTTTGGTCATATATAACACATCCATAAAGACTATATCACATCATGCTGTACTTAATTCATAGTCAGAGCCCTCTGGTCATATATAACACATCCATAAAGACTCTATATCACATGATGCTGTACTTAATTCATAGTCAGAGCCCTCTGGTCATATATAACACATCCATAAAGACTCTATATCACATGATGCTGTACTTAATTCATAGTCAGAGCCCTTTGGTCATATATAACACATCCATAAAGACTCTATATCACATGATGCTGTACTTAATTCATAGTCAGAGCCCTTTGGTCATATATAACACATCCATAAAGACTCTATATCACATGACGCTGTACTTAATTCATAGTCAGAGCCCTCTGGTCATATATAACACATCCATAAAGACTCTATATCACATGATGCTGTACTTAATTCATAGTCAGAGCCCTTTGGTCATATATAACTCATCCATAAAGACTCTATATCACATGACGCTGTACTTAATTCATAGTCAGAGTCCTTTGGTCATATATAACACATCCATAAAGACTCTATATCACATGACGCTATACTTAATTCATAGTCAGAGCCCTTTGGTCATATATAACACATCCATAAAGACTCTATATCACATGACGCTGTACTTAATTCATAGTCAGAGCCCTTTGGTCATATATAACACATCCATAAAGACTCTATATCACATGACGCTGTACTTAATTCATAGTCAGAGCCCTTTGGTCATATATAACACATCCATAAAGACTTAATGATGTAAACACACACAAAAAAACACTTAGTGAATTATCACTAACAGCTAAATCAAATAAAGATAAAGAAAAGTTTTTTTTCTTCCTTTAATGTGTACATTTTTAAAACAATACATATACATTAAGTGTCAAAAAGTCCAGCAATTGCAATTACATTGAACATTAGACAGGGCTGTGAACAATATAGCTTGCCCCTGAGCTGGCAGACAAATGGTTCTTGCTTCTCTTCCTGCTGGAGGTACTGCATGTTGGTTCCAACCTTAAAGGTAACAACAAAGAAAGTTAGCAGGTCTGTTAGGAAATGTCTTTGTCCCACCATCTGGATAAGGGTATTTCTGTGCTGCGCTAGAAACTCTAAATGGGAAGATGAGAAACTCCATGCAATTCCTATTATTATATCCCTCTTGCATTTATAAATCTCATGATGTGACTATGAGACATGGCTGTATCTAGGAGGAGTTGCATTTAGCTGAGCCTGCTAGCTAGCAAAACTTTGTCTAAGTAGCAATTGCTGTGAAGTCACCAAAATTACTTGAAATAGCGATTAAGGTAACTACAGCATGTAATTTAGCTCAACACTTTACTACAATAAATAAAGGTTAACTTACCTGGTTTTTTGCTGTCCGGTGGCAGCACAAGTGGGCATTTGGTTTTCAAACTCATCACATGATCAGCGTCTTGTCAACAAAACTAAAAAAGTACTTCGGGGTCACAGTTTTTTTCTTTCTTCAAAATAAAAGTGCCCCACTTAATAGTAGAAAAGTGTCAACAATAGCCATTCATGATATATTACAAATTATTTTCTAAACATTAACAGTGATTCGTATTTGTTCATAAAATGTGGGTTTTAAATCATGTTCCAAGGTCAAATAAATGGCCCCAATGTGAGTCACTGTATATGAATTACATTTTGGCTTTGAGCAAGAAAGTATGTAGGGAATACTCAGTAGTGTCTGTAGAATATATATGGTGTCATTTCATGAGGCTCTGTATAATACAGTGTTGGTGGCCTTTAACTCCACCCATTCCAATGGCGGCCCAATCACATCACGTGCGCTTACTGCATTACAGAAAACCTGCTAACCAAACTTCAGTCCAGGGCATGCTCACTGAATTAAAGAGCAACTGCACTCAAAAAAACTATGTTTCTTACACTTATCCCAGACCTCAAAAGTCATCCACTGATTTTTAAAGCATTGTCGGGAACAAAAAAAAACACATTTAGTTGTTTTTCTATTAAAAAGTGTGAAAAAATGGGCTAAACCAGAAAAAAATGGGCTAAACCAGAAAGAATGGGCTAAACCAGAAAGAATGGGCTAAACCAGAAAGAATGGGCTAAACCAGAAAGAATGGGCTAAACCAGAAAGAATGGGCTAAACCAGAAAGAATGGGCTAAACCAGAAAGAATGGGCTTAACCAGAAAGAATGGGCTAAACCAGAAAGAATGGGCTAAACCAGAAAGAATGGGGGAAATCCAAAACCTGGAAAAACAAAACAAAGAAAAAGTATTTTTTTAAACACTGAAGTATGCACTTTTTCCCAGCGGATTTTAAAAGGCTCTACCAACATTTTTTGCTCTGCATGACTGCATTTTAGGTCCAATATTAACAATGCACCCAAGAGGGAAAGAGGTTGAGCCATCTTAGAAATTAGTGAAATATAATATATACAATTAAGCAGACACTTTTATCCAAAGCGAGTTAGAGTCCTGAGTGAATACATTTTTTACATATGGGTGGTCGCAGGAATCAAACCCAATATCCTGGTATTGCAATGCTGTACCAAGATGCACGAGAGCCCCAATGTAATATGATTTACAAGGCCTTTATTAAGTGGTGCTTATGCCACTCTTTATAAACCACAGGTTTATGTCATATTTGACATAATGGGTTATGTCACATTGACATTAGTGGTTACTGTATGTCACACAGTTATGCCACATTTATGAACCCTTTATAAAGCATGACATACGTTTATCAATGATTTCTAACACATTTATGTAGCGTTTATGAAAGCTTTATGAAGGATTTATAATGCCTTTATAAGCTGAACGTCATTTAAAGTGGGACCGAAGACAGATCCTAGAACTGATCTGAGCCCGTAGTAGCTGAACTAGGATCAGGTCCCCACACCTATTCATTGTGATGAATTGAGAAGATTTTGTGATTACAGGCCCTGATGCACGTCTCCATAGGGAGATGTAGAAAGTGTTTAGCACAGTACCATATCTTGTGGGGAACGTGTTTTCGTCAGTCACTTCATACAGAAACACAAGATGTGAGGGTGCTACCGGTTGAAGACCACAAAACCACCCAACTCGTCTCGTGGTGGCACATCACTGGTATTTAATGGCCATCGGCACTGTAGGGTTGAACTGTGTACTAACTGTGAGTAAGGGGGTGAGGTGTGGGGAGTAAGGGGGTGAGGTGTGGGGAGTAAGGGGGTGAGGTGTGGGGAGTAAGGGGGGTGGGGGTCCTCTCACCCCAGCAGAGGGCAGTCTCTTCCCGTTGGGGTTGGGGCGCATGGGCAGGGAGCTATAAAGTCGAACGCCGCAGTCGTCTGATGCACCGTATCTGCTCTGTAGAGTAAGAGGGAGAGCGAGAGAGCGAGAGAGAGAAACTTTAGCTTCAGAACTTTCAACATGTTTTCACTCAATTAAATACTATTGCATCACATACACACAAAAACGCTAGCGAACAAAAAGTTAGGCATTGTCAATGGTAGAAACATGGAGGTCAGCAGAATTTAGTGATAAAGCAATTAAGATCTGAATAGACTGTCATCAAGTACAAACATCCACGTCTTACTGATGTCTACACATACACGTGGTGTTTCCCCTACATTCATTTAGCAGCGGTGGGCCAACTCCCTTACCCTATGTGTGAAAACACACTGCAGGAGAGTTGGCACTGCAGCTCTGGAGCCGGGGTACCTGGGAATCTAATGACTCACAACAAGACCCTTCCTGCCAGTGGAGCCTTTGGAGCCTTTGGAGCGTTTGCCTCAGCGAGTTTTACACCGTACTTCTCCTTCTTTCACACCACACAGATTTCTCTCACTCCCTCTCTCTCTGTTTATCTCTCTCTCACTCTGGTTATCTCTCTCTCACTCCCTCTCTCTCTGTTTATCTCTCTCTCACTCTGTTTATCTCTCTCTCACTCCCTCTCTCTCTGTTTATCGCTGTCTCTCTCTGTTTATCTCTCCATCTTTCTCTCTGTTAATCTCTCTCTCTCTCCCTCTCTCTCTCTCTTTATCTATCTCTCACCCACGAAAGGTCGCTGGTTCCAATCCGACGAGGTTAAAAATCTGTCTGTGCCCTTGAGCAAGGCTCTTAACCCGAACTGTTCCTGAAAGTCTCTGGATGAGAGTGTCTGCTAAATGACTCAAAAGTAAGTGTAAAAAAGGAGAGACACAGGGAGAGGAGAATAGGCAGACAGCGACTAAGTTAAGTTACATAGATCAGTGGTAACACACCTGAAGATAATCATGCATAACTGGTGTAGTGGGTTGTTGAGTGGCTGGCAAATGGATATGTAGTGAGAAATCGGTATGCAATTGGGCTTGATATCTATTCTGTACAGTAATCAGTTCGATGGGTTCACCCAAAATGATGCATACAGGTTTGTAATGAGTTGGAAGACTCCGATGTAGATTACCTTGTGAGGAAGACAGTAACACAGAGATATGGTCCAGACCATATGTCACATCATCTCTCTGTCATTCCTCTCTCTGTCACTCCTCTCTCTGTGTCACTACTCTTCCTCTGTCACTCCTATCTCTGTCACTCCTCTCTCTCTGTCAATCCTCTCTCTGTCATTCCTCTCTCTGTCATTCCTCTCTCTGTCAATCCTCTCTCTGTCACTCCTCTCTCTGTCACTCCTCTCCCTCTGTCACTCCTCTCTCTGTCACTCCTCGCTCTGTGTCACTACTGTCCCCCTGTCACTCCTCTCTCTCTGTCACTCCTCTCTCTGTCACTCCTCTCTCTCGGTCACTCCTCTCTCTCAGTCACTCACATCTTTCTGTCACTCCTCGCTCTCTGTCACTCCTCTCTCTGTCACTCCTCTCTCACTCCTCTCTCTGTCACTCCTCTCTCTGTCACTCCTCTCCCTGTTCCCTTTACAGTGCTGCATGTCAAATGGAACCCAGTTCCCTTTACAGTGCTGCATGTCAAATGGAACCCAGTTCCCTTTACAGTGCTGCATGTCAAATGGAACCCAGTTCCCTTTACAGTGCTGCATGTCAAATGGAACCCTGTTCCCTATACAGTGCTGCATGTCAAATGGAACCCCGTTCCCTTTACAGTGCTGCATGTCAAATGGAACTCCAATCCCTTTACAGTGCTGCATGTCAAATGGAACCCAGTTCCCTTTACAGTGCTGCATGTCAAATGGAACCCTGTTCCCTTTACAGTGCTGCATGTCAAATGGAACCCTGTTCCCTTTACAGTGCTGCATGTCAAATGGAACCCTGTTCCCTTTACAGTGCTGCATGTCAAATGGAACCCAGTTCCCTATACAGTGCTGCATGTCAGATGGAACCCTGTTCCCTATACAGTGCTGCATGTCAAATGGAACCCTGTTCCCTTTACAGTGCTGCATGTCAAATGGAACCCAGTTCCCTATACAGTGCTGCATGTCAAATGGAACCCAGTTCCCTATACAGTGCTGCATGTCAAATTGAACCCAGTTCCCTATACAGTGCTACATGTCAGATGGAACCCTGTTCCCTATACAGTGCTGCATGTCAAATGGAACCCTGTTCCATATACAGTGCTGCATGTCAAATGGAACCCTGTTCCCTTTACAGTGCTGCATGTCAAATGGAACCCTGTTCCCTATACAGTGCTGCATGTCAAATGGAACCCAGTTCCCTATACAGTGCTGCATGTCAAATGGAACCCTGTTCCCTATACAGTGCTGCATGTCAAATGGAACCCTGTTCCCTATACAGTGCTGCATGTCAAATGGAACCCCAATCCCTATACAGTGCTGCATGTCAAATGGAACTCCAATCCCTATACAGTGCTGCATGTCAAATGGAACCCTGTTCCCTTTACAGTGCTGCATGTCAAATGGAACCCTGTTCCCTATACAGTGCTGCATGTCAAATGGAACCCTGTTCCCTATACAGTGCTGCATGTCAAATGGAACCCCAATCCCTATACAGTGCTGCATGTCAAATGGAACCCCAATCCCTATACAGTGCTGCATGTCAAATGGAACCCAGTTCCCTATACAGTGCTGCATGTCAAATGGAACCCCAATCCCTATACAGTGCTGCATGTCAAATGGAACCCCGTTCCCTATACAGTGCTGCATGTCAAATGGAACCCCGTTCCCTATACAGTGCTGCATGTCAAATGGAACCCTGTTCCCTATACAGTGCTGCATGTCAAATGGAACCCAGTTCCCTATACAGTGCTGCATGTCAAATGGAACCCAGTTCCCTATACAGTGCTGCATGTCAAATTGAACCCAGTTCCCTATACAGTGCTGCATGTCAGATGGAACCCTGTTCCCTATACAGTGCTGCATGTCAAATGGAACCCTGTTCCCTATACAGTGCTGCATGTCAAATGGAACCCCGTTCCCTATACAGTGCTGCATGTCAGATGGAACCCCGTTCCCTATACAGTGCTGCATGTCAAATGGAACCCCAATCCCTTTACAGTGCTGCATGTCAAATGGAACCCAGTTCCCTATACAGTGCTGCATGTCAAATGGAACCCTGTTCCCTTTACAGTGCTGCATGTCAAATGGTACCCCATTCCCTATACAGTGCAACACCTTTTGACCAAAGACCTATGAGCCCTGGTCAAAAGTAGTGCATTATGAAAGTAATGAGTCTCATTTGGGGAAGCTATAACCAGCTATAACCAGCTATGAGACCTGCCACCAGCTCCATCTCTCTCCAACACCAGCCTATTAAACAGGCCTTTAGAGGACTGTAATAAATGAGTCTAAGTCCCGATAATGTAAACACTAGCTCCATAGAACTGTGTTTTAATAGGAAGGGGGTTGTGTACTTATCGTAGGCCCGCCCCATTCCCTATACAGTGCTGCATGTCAAATGGAACCCCGTTCCCTATACAGTGCTGCATGTCAAATGGAACCCAGTTCCCTATACAGTGCTGCATGTCAAATGGAACCCTGTTCCCTATACAGTGCTGCATGTCAAATGGAACCCCAATCCCTATACAGTGCTGCATGTCAAATGGAACCCCAATCCCTATACAGTGCTGCATGTCAAATGGAACTCCAATTCCTATACAGTGCTGCATGTCAAATGGAACTCCAATCCCTATACAGTGCTGCATGTCAAATGGAACTCCAATCCCTATACAGTGCTGCATGTCAAATGGAACTCCAATCCCTTTACAGTGCTGCATGTCAAATGGAACTCCAATCCCTTTACAGTGCTGCATGTCAAATGGAACTCCAATCCCTATACAGTGCTGCATGTCAAATGGAACCCCAATCCCTTTACAGTGCTGCATGTCAAATGGAACTCCAATCCCTTTACAGTGCTGCATGTCAAATGGAACCCCATTCCCTATACAGTGCAACCAACACCTTTTGACCAAAGACCTATGAGCCCTGGTCAAAAGTAGTGCATTATGAAAGTAATGAGTCTCATTTGGGGAAGCTATAACCAGCTATAACCAGCTATAACTAGCTATAACCAGCTATAACCAGCTATAACCAGCCATGAGACCTGCCACCAGGTCCATCTCTCTCCAACACCAGCCTATTAAACAGGCCTTTAGAGGACTGTAATAAATGAGTCTAAGTCCCGATAATGTAAACACTAGCTCCATAGAACTGTGTTTTAATAGGAAGGGGGTTGTGTACTTATCGGAGGCCCACCCCATTCCCTATACAGTGCTGCATGTCAAATGGAACTCCAATCCCTATACAGTGCTGCATGTCAAATGGAACTCCAATCCCTATACAGTGCTGCATGTCAAATGGAACTCCAATCCCTATACAGTGCTGCATGTCAAATGGAACCCCGTTCCCTATACAGTGCTGCATGTCAAATGGAACTCCAATCCCTATACAGTGCTGCATGTCAAATGGAACCCCGTTCCCTTTACAGTGCTGCATGTCAAATGAAACCCCGTTCCCTATACAGTGCTGCATGTCAAATGGAACTCCAATCCCTATACAGTGCTGCATGTCAAATGGAACTCCAATCCCTATACAGTGCTGCATGTCAAATGGAACTCCAATCCCTATACAGTGCTGCATGTCAAATGGAACCCCGTTCCCTATACAGTGCTGCATGTCAAATGGAACTCCAATCCCTATACAGTGCTGCATGTCAAATGGAACTCCAATCCCTATACAGTGCTGCATGTCAAATGGAACTCCAATCCCTATACAGTGCTGCATGTCAAATGGAACTCCAATCCCTATACAGTGCTGCATGTCAAATGGAACTCCAATCCCTATACATTGCTGCATGTCAAATGGAACTCCAATCCCTATACAGTGCTGCATGTCAAATGGAACCCCAATCCCTATACAGTGCTGCATGTCAAATGGAACCCCGTTCCTTTTACAGTGCTGCATGTCAAATGGAACCCCGTTCCCTTTACAGTGCTGCATGTCAAATGGTACCCCGTTCCTTTTACAGTGCTGCATGCCAAATGGAACCCCGTTCCCTTTACAGTGCTGCATGTCAAATGGTACCCCGTTCCTTTTACAGTGCTGCATGCCAAATGGTACCCCGTTCCCTATACAGTGCAACACCTTTTGACCAAAGACCTATGAGCCCTGGTCAAAAGTAGTGCATTATGAAAGTAATGAGTCTCATTTGGGGAAGCTATAACCAGCTATAACCAGCTATAACTAGCTATAACCAGCTATAACCAGCTATAACCAGCCATGAGACCTGCCACCAGCTCCATCTCTCTCCAACACCAGCCTATTAAACAGGCCTTTAGAGGACTGTAATAAATTAGTCTAAGTCCTGATAATGTAAACACTAGCTCCATAGAACTGTGTTTTAATAGGAAGGGGGTTGTGTACTTATCGGAGGCCCACGACAGTGTGTGTCCCCCCGGGGAGAAAATGGCTGTCTGGAACACTGGATGGCTTGCAGGTTGTTATGTCACAGCCAAGGTCCCCAGACAGACGACATCATCAGTCCAGAGTGGGGTTTATTGAGAATGACGCTGAATTATTGAGTTTGAATTTCAGAACAGGGTCATCATGGATTTGGGATGAATACTGGGCATTTTAGAATCACATAGAAGAGCATGCTTGCTCAGGAAATATAACCAGGAGAGGGTCACATACATGCCAGTAATATGAAAACTGGTAGGAATACTTGGCTAGTTATACAACTGTGATGGTGAATTAAACTACAGAGACAAATGTGTTGAAAGTATTTTTTACTTTATGTAACTAGGCAATCAGTTAAGAAGAAATTCTTATTTACAATGACGGCCTACACCGGCCAAACCAGGACAATGATGGCCTACACCGGCCAAACCAGGACAATGACGGCCTACACCGGCCAAACCCGGACAATGATGGCCTACACCGGCCAAACCCGGACAATGACGGCCTACACGGCCAAACCAGGACAATGACTGCCTACACCGGCCAAACCCGGACAATGATGGCCTACACCGGCCAAACCCGGACAATGATGGCCTACACCGGCCAAACCCGGACAATGACGGCCTACACCGGCCAAACCCGGACAATGATGGCCTACACCGGCCAAACCCGGACAATGACGGCCTACACCGGCCAAACCCGGACAATGATGGCCTACACCGGCCAAACCCGGACAATGACGGCCTACACCGGCCAAACCAGGACAATGACTGCCTACACCGGCCAAACCCGGACAATGATGGCCTACACCGTCCAAACCCGGACAATGATGGCCTACACCGGCCAAACCAGGACAATGACGGCCTACACCGGCCAAACCCGGACAATGATGGCCTACACCGGCCAAACCCGGACAATGATGGCCTACACCGGCCAAACCAGGACAATGACGGCCTACACCGGCCAAACCAGGACAATGACGGCCTACACCGGCCAAACCAGGTCAATGACGGCCTACACCGGCCAAAGCCAGACAATGACGGCCTACACCGGCCAAACCAGATCAATGACGGCCTACACCGGCCAAACCCAGACAATGACGGCCTACACCGGCCAAACCAGGACAATGACGGCCTACACCGGCCAAACCAGGACAATGCTGGGCCAATTGTGCGCCGCCCTATGGGACTCCCAATTACGGCTGGTTGTGATACAGCCTGGATTTGAACCAGGGTGTCTGTAGTGATGCATCTAGCACTGAGATGCAGTGCCTTAGACCGCTACGCCTCTCTTTAGCCTGCATATAAAATGACAGAAGAATCCAGATATGTTTTTACATTGTCATATTGACAGGCGAGCAGTAATTGCCACCTTTCAGGCTTCAAACATAAAGATATAAAACTGTATTTTTTTGTGAAGAATCAACAACAAGTGGGACACAATCATGAAGTGGAACGACATTTAACAAATCAAAAACTGAAAAATTGGGCGTGCAAAATTATTCAGCCCCCTTAAGTTAATACTTTGTAGCGCCACCTTTTGCTGCGATTACAGCTGTAAGTCGCTTGGGGTATGTCTCTATCAGTTTTGCACATCGAAAGACTGACATTTTTTCCCATTCCTCCTTGCAAAACAGCTCGAGCTCAGTGAGGTTGGATGGAGAGCATTTGTGAACAGCAGTTTTCAGTTCTTTCCACAGATTCTCGATTGGATTCAGGTCTGGACTTTGACTTGGCCATTCTAACACCTGGATATGTTTATTTTTGAACCATTCCATTGTAGATTTTGCTTTATGTTTTGGATCATTGTCTTGTTGGAAGACAAATCTCCGTCCCAGTCTCAGGTCTTTTGCAGACTCCATCAGGTTTTCTTCCAGAATGGTCCTGTATTTGGCTCCATCCATCTTCCCATCAATTTTAACCATCTTCCCTGTCCCTGCTGAAGAAAAGCAGCCCCAAACCATGATGCTGCCACCACCATGTTTGACAGTGGGGATGGTGTGTTCAGGGTGTTGCTTTTACGCCAAATATAACGTTTTGCATTGTTGCCAAAAAGTTCAATTTTGGTTTCATCTGCACCTTCTTCCACATGTTTGGTGTGTCTCCCAGGTGGCTTGTTGCAAACTTTAAACAACACTTTTTATGGATATCTTTAAGAAATTGCTTTCTTCTTGCCACTCTTCCATAAAGGCCAGATTTGTGCAATATACGACTGATTGTTGTCCTATGGACAGAGTCTCCCACCTCAGCTGTAGATCTCTGCAGTTCATCCAGAGTGATCATGGGCCTCTTGGCTGCATCTCTGATCAGTCTTCTCCTTGTATGAGCTGAAAGTTTAGAGGGACGGCCAGGTCTTGGTAGATTTGCAGTGGTCTGATACTCCTTCCATTTCAATATTATCGCTTGCACAGTGCTCCTTGGGATGTTTAAAGCTTGGGAAATCTTTTTGTATCCAAATCCGGCTTTAAACTTCTTCACAACAGTATCTCGGACCTGCCTGGTGTGTTCCTTGTTCTTCATGATGCTCTCTGCACTTTTAACGGACCTCTGAGACTATCACAGTGCAGGTGCATTTATACAGAGACTTGATTACACACAGGTGGATTGTATTTATCATCATTAGTCATTTAGGTCAACATTGGATCATTCAGAGATCCTCACTGAACTTCTGGAGAGAGTTTGCTGCACTGAAAGTAAAGGGACTGAATAATTTTGCACGCCCAATTTTTCAGTTTTTGATTTGTTAAAAAAGTTTGAAATATCCAATAAATGTCGTTCCACTTCATGATTGTGTCCCACTTGTTGTTGATTCTTCACAAAAAAATACAGTTTTATATCTTTATGTTTGAAGCCTGAAATGTGGCAAAAGGTCGCAAAGTTCAAGGGGGCCGAATACTTTCGCAAGGCACTGTAGCAGCAATTCAATTTCAGTTGGTCACGGGGGAGGGGGGTATCCTCTCACAGGGGATTCACAGTCTTACTGTACAGTACTACTGTGTCCATGTTAGGACCACCTCAGTCCATAGAAAGTCTCTATACACTCATGTTTTGATCTAGAGATCTGACGAGACTCCACCTACTATTGAAACCCAAAAAAGTCACATTTTACTAACTGAGAAACGTGGGCGTGCTTACTGATTACTGTAAATAGCACATTCATTATCAAGTCGCTGTTACTGTAAAGCAAGCCACCTCCTCAAAGCATTACCTTTCTTGTAGACTACTATGCTTTAATGCAACATTTAGTTACACATTGAAAGTTAACAATTACATACATCAGAATACATTTTACTGATCCTAGTCATGAAATGTAAAAAATACATCCAGGGGAGTTAATGATTCCAATATATATATATTTTTAAATTGTACCTTTATTTAACCAGGCAAGTCAGTTAAGAACATATTCTTATTTTCAATGACGGCCTGGGAACAGTGGGTTAACTGCCTGTTCAGGGGCAGAACGACAGATTTGTACATTGTCAGCTCGGGGGTTTGAACTCACAACCTTCCGGTTACTAGACCAACGCTCTAACCACTAAGCTACGCTGCCGCCCCTGTATATATATATATATATATATATATATATACAAGGACATTTCTAAGTGACCCCAAACTTTTGAAATGTATATTGAGGACATACACTTAAAAAGATGAGAGAGGCCTGTAATTTTCAGCATAGGTACACTTCAACTATGACAGACAAAATGAGAAAAAAAATTCAGAAAATCACATTGTAGGATTTTTCATGAATTTATTTGCAAATGATGGTGGAAAATAAGTATTTGGTCAATGACAAAAGTTTATCTCAATACTTTGTTATATACCCTTTGTTGGCAATGACAGAGGTCAAACGTTTTCTGTAAGTCTTCACAAGGTTTTCACACACTGTTGCTGGTATTTTGGCCCATTCCTCCATGCAGATCTCCTCTAGAGCAGTGATGTTTTGGGGCTGTTGCTGGGCAACACGGACTTTCAACTCCCTACAAAGATTTTCTATGGGGTTGAGATCTGCAGACTGGCTAGGTCACTCCAGGACCTTGAAATGCTTCTTACGAAGCCACTCCTTCATTGCCCGGGCGGTGTGTTTGGGATCATTGTCATTCTGAAAGACCCAGCCACGTTTCATCTTCAATGCACTTGCTGATGGAAGGAGGTTTCCACTCAAAATCTCACGATACATGGCCCCATTCATTCTTTCCTTTACAGTCGTCCTGGTCCCTTTGCAGAAAAACAGCCCCAAACTTTGTCCTCCAAACACGACGAGTTGAGTTTTTACCAAAAAGTTATATTTTGGTTTCATCTGACCATATAACATTCTCCCAATCTTCTTCTGGATCATCCAAATGCTCTCTTGCAAACTTCAGACGGGCCTGGACATGTACTGGCTCAAGCATGGGGACACGTCTGGCACTGCAGGATTTGAGTCCCTGGCGGCGTAGTGTGTTACTGATGGTAGGCTTTGTTACTTTGGTCCCAGCTCTCTTCAGATCATTCACTAGGTCCCCCCGTGTGGTTCTGGGATTTTTGCTCACTGTTCTTGTGATCATTTTGATCCCACGGGGTGAGATGTTGCGTGGAGCCCCAGATCGAAGGAGGTCTTGTATGTCTTCCATTTCCTAATAATTGCTCCCACAGTTGCTCCCACAGTTGATTTATTCAAACCAAGCTGCTTACCTGTTGCAGATTCAGTCTTCCCAGCCTGGTGCAGGTCTACAATTTTGTTTCAGGTGTCCTTTGACAGCTCTTTGGTCTTGGCCATAGTGGAGTTTGGAGTGTGACTGTTTGAGGTTGTGGACAGGTGTCTTTTATACTGATAACAAGTTCAAACAGGTGCCATTAATACAGGTGGAGTGGAGGACTGAGGAGCCTCTTAAAGAAGAAGTTACAGGTCTGTGAGAGCCAGAAATCTTGCTTGTTTGTAGATGACCAAATACTTGTTTTCCACCATAATTTGCAAATAAATTCATTAAAAATCCTACAATGTGATTTTCTGGATTTTTTCCCTCATTTTGTCTGTCATAGTTGAAGTGTACCTAATGATGAAAATTACAGGCCTCTCATCTTTTTAAGTGGGAGAACTTGCACAATTGGTGGCTGACTAAATACTTTTTGCCCCACTGTATATATATACTACAGTTCAAAAGTTTGGGGTCCTTGTTTTCCATATAAACATACATGAAATGAGTTGCAAAATGAATCGGAAATACAGTCAAGACATTGACAACGTTATAAATAATGATTTTTAATTTAATTAATAATTGTTTCCTTCAAACTTTGCTTTCGTCTAAGAATCCTCAATTTGCAGCAATTACAGCCTTGCAGACCTTTGCCAGTTGTCAATTTGTTGAGGTAATCTGAAGAGATTTCCCCCCATGCTTCCTGAAGCACCTCCCACAAGTGGGATTGGCTTGATGGACACCTTTTATGTACCAACCATATGGTCAAGCTGCTCCCACAACAGCTCAATGGGGCTGAGATCAGGTGACTGTACTGGCCACTCCATTATAGACAGAATACCAGCTGACTGCTTCTTCCCTAAATAGTTCTTACATAATTTGGAGCTGTGCTTTGGGTCATTGTCCTGTTTGTAGGAGGAAATTGGCTCCAACCATAAGGTACGGCAGAGCGTTGCAAAATGGAGTGATAGCCTTCCTTCTTCAAGATTCCTTTTACACTGTACAAATCTCCCACTTTACCACCACCAAAGCACCCCCAGACCATCACATTGCCTCCACCATGCTTAACAGATGGCGTCAAGGACTCCTCCAGCAATCTTTAAATGTTTTCTGTGTATCACGAATGTTCCTCTTTGTGATCTGAACACCTCAAACTTAGATTTGTTTGTCCATAATACTTTTTTCCAATCTCCCTCTGTCCAGTGTCTGTGTTCTTTTGCCGATCTAAATCGTTGCTTTTTATTGGCCAGTCTGAGATATGGCTTTTTCTTTGCAACTCTGCCAGCATCCCGGAGTGGCCTCTTCACTGTTGACGTTGAGACTGGTGTTTTGCGGATACTATTTAATGCCAGTTGAGGCCTTGTGAGGTGTCTGTTTCTCAAACTAGACACTCTAATGTACTTGTCCTCTTGCTCAGTTGTGCACTGGGGCCTCCCACTCCTCCTTCAATTCTGGTTAGAGCCCGTTTGCTCTGCTCTGTTCAGTTTCTTGGAAATTTCTCACATGGAATAGCTTTCATTTTTCAGAACTAGAATAGACTGATTGCCTCCTGGGTGGCGCAGTGGTTAAGGGCGCTGTACTGCAGTGCCAGCTGTGCCACCGGAGACTCTGGGTTTGCGCCCAGGCTCTGTCGTAACAGGTCTGTGGGGCGAAGCACAATTGGCCTAGTGTCGTCTGGGTTAGGGAGGGTTTGGCCGGTAGGGAAATCATTTTCTCATCGTGCACCAGCGACTCCTGTGTCGGGCCGGGCGCAGTACACGCTCACCAAGGTTGCCAGGTGCATGGTGTTTCCTCCGACACATTGGTGCGGCTGGCTTCCGGGTTGGATGGCGCTGTGTTAAGAAGCAGTGCAGCTTGGTTGGGTTGTGTATTGGAGGACGCATGACTTTCAACCTTCGTCTCTCCTGAGCCTGTACGGGAGTTGTAGCGATGAGACAAGATAGTAGCTACTGAAAACAATTCGATACCATGAAAAAGGGGTAATTTAAAATATATATATATTTTTTTAAATAATAGACTGAGGAGTTTCAGAAGAAAGGTATTTGTTTCTGGCCATTTTGAGCCTCTAATCGAACCCAAAAATGCTGATGCTCCAGATACTCAACTAGCCAGTTTTATTGATTCTTTAATCAGAACAACAGTTTTCAGCTGTGCTAACATAATTGCAAAAGGGTTTTCTAATGATCAATTAGCCTTTTAAAATGATAAACTTGGAATAGCTAACACCACGTGCCATTGGAACACAGGAGTGATGGTTGCTGATAATGGGCCTAAGCCTACATAGATATTCCATAAAAGATCAGCCATTTCCAGCTACAATAGTCATTTCCAACATTAACAATGCCTACACTGTATTTTGGATGAATTTTATGTTATTTTAATGGACAAAAAATGTGCTTTTCTTTCAAAAACAAGGACATTTCTAAGTGACCCCAAATTTTTGAACGTTGACCAAAAGTAGGTGGATATCTGCTCTTCGAACATTTCATTCCAAAATCATCAGCATTAATATGGTGTTGGTCCTCCCTTTGCTGCTTTAACAGACTCCACTCTACTGGGAAGGCTTTCTACTAGATGTTGGAACATTGCTGCTATAAGAGCCTCCACTCTACTGGGAAGGCTTTCCACTAGATGTTGGAACATTGCTGTGGGGACTTGCTTCCATTCAGCCACAAGAACATTAGTGAGTTTGGGCACTGATGTTGGACGATTAGGCAGCAGCTACAGCAGTTACATACAGTTTAAAATACTACATGACATTACATTTCGTAAGTGTTGCATCCGAGTGTTGCAACCGAGGTCAGACGATTTTTACGAGCTACGCGCTTCACGACTCAGGGGTTCCAATCTGTGAGCCTACCACTTCGCGGCTAAGACGTTGTTGCTCCTACACGTTTCCACTTCACAATAGCGTTACTGACAGTTGACCGGGGCAGCTCTAGCAGGGCAGGAATTTGACAAACTGACTTGACAGTGCCACGTTGAAAGTCACTGAGATCTTCAGTAAGGCCATTCTACTGCTAATGTTTGTCTATGGAGATTGCATGGAGGTGTGCTCAATTTTATACACCTGTCAGCAACGGGTGTGGTTGAAATTGCCGAATAATTTGAAGGGGTGTCCACATACTGCTGTGTATATAGTGTATATAATCGGCAAAAATGTAGTGCCAAGGTTTTTGTTTGCTATTTAATGACTTACAGTACAACACAGTTGTTGTTCTAGGTTAGTTGTCCTGGCTTTGGACAGTACTGCATGTTCCTGTGACTGAGTGTATTTCTTCCTTGCGATCAATAGAAGCAAGATAAAATCTCAGTACAATGTGTGTGTGTGTGTGTGTGTGTGTGTGTGTGTGTGTGTGTGTGTGTGTGTGTGTGTGTGTGTGTGTGTGTGTGTGTGTGTGTGTGTGTGTGTGTGTGTGTGTGTGTGTGTGTGTGTGTGTGTGTGTGTGTGTGTGTGTGTGTGTGAAAAAGAAAAGAAGAGGCTTTGGCTGGAATCCAAATGATTTTGAGTGTTTGTTTGAATACAGTATAGAATTTCTGTGTGTGTGTGTGCGTACGTACAAGCTTGTGTGTGTGTGTGTGTGTGTGTTTTGTCAGCTATATACACACACACATAACAGAGGGTATAGCTGAGTACAGCAACTCATATCGGCCTATCAGATATATTGTCAACCGAGCAAAATAATCACAATTGGACTATGTTAGTCAAAGCACCATTACAACGCTCTGGGAAAACTAAATCAACTCAACCTTTCATCAGCATATTAACTACCCTGAAAAGGGAGAGAACTCAACTTCATGTGTTTAAAACTGCACATATGCCAAGCCCATAACCTTAGCAATGACATTCTTAAAGTCTGAAACAGGTGGTTTGAAGCGATTACGTTAAGTGAATTTCACAGTTATTCAGTGCCAAATGTAGCACTTTCAATAATTGTCTCCCAACAAAACACAAATCTTTCTCTCAATGATTCATCAGTATAAAGTTGACATTTGAAGCAACACATTCAACCCTCAAACCTGCTTTCAAACATCTCCATTTTCAGTTTGTCTTTCTGAATTTGTTATGGGATAATATTTTTTTTTAAAGCATTAAAATAATCTATTGTTTGCATGTTCCTCCCTCACAAAAGAGCCTCCCCTGTTTTCAGCCAAACTCTAACAGTCATCTGTTTTCCTTGTGAATCACTGTGGTGTAGCCAGTTCAAAGCTACATAGATCCCCTGTCACTGTGTATGGTTTTATAACTACAGATGTGGGATCTTCATTTGAGCCAGTTTGCAGTGAAACCTTAAATACACTACAAGTTAAAAATGTCCTTCATTGCAGGAACGTTCTCCTGCAACAGGGTGATCAAATTAAGATCCTACATCTGTATGCAGTTTGCTCTCAGAGTAAGACAGTAGAAAGACAGCATCGTACAAAAATGAGGATTTGAGTGCAAATGACAAAGGCAACTTCCATTGCTTTCTGTATCATAGAGAGAGAGAGAGGGCTAAACCCATCACTTATGCTATTATCTATAGCTTTCATGATAGACACTGCTCTTTCTGTGACTTAGATGGAGCTATGAAGTATGTGAGTGGTATGTCATTGTTAACTATATTATCGGCCTTGACAACAAGTATATTAAGATTCTGGCCTCGACTTGCACAATGATAGAAAGGACTATATGGTTGAGTACATTGCTTTTTGAGATTCACACTAAAGACACGGAGTCAGCGACCGATGCTATACATCCACCTTGCAATATCTAGTTTGATTTGGTTCCTTTAGTTAGCTTTTGCTTTTGTGTTTGATAGTAGCCTACTCTCTTGGGCTCTTAACAATCTTTTTTATTTTGTATTTACGAGATGCAGTACAGTTTTCTGTTCTGAATGAACTGCCTTAAAAGGAAAGGGAAGGGTTGAAACTCTGCTCCTCTCCCAGTACCTCAGACTTCCTCTCATGAATCAGCCAGGGCCAAAGTGCTCCCAAGGACCATTCTGTCTGAGGGAAGTTAACTAAAGAATATCTTCTGTGGTCCGTGGAGCAAGCACACCAGCTCGCCGGCCAGAGAGCAGCACAAAGAAAAGCTCTCAAACATCGTGAACCCTCGTTCCCTTAGGAGTAGAAATGTTGTGTGTTAATATAGTATTCTAAATATGATACTTCTACGGCATCTGCGTTGACTGAGATGTGCCAAGATCAATTACTGGTGGCACCCTAATCAATACTGTATATTATCTCTGGATATAGTCGCCCTAATCAATCACAACATTTTCCAACTTCTGTGGGATTTTGGAGACACCATACCAATTGCATAGGAGTCACCTAATCTCTACATATTCAACTACGAGGCCAAAACCCTTTTATACCACAGTAGACTATAGCTACAGCTGACGCCACCATGTTCAGTAAGGCACACCCTTGCAAACTGTTTTACAATGTTTTAAAAAACAAACATTTTGGGATTTTTTTTTTTACTGAAAATTAAAATACGATGTTCCTATTGGTCAAGTTCAGGTATGGTACCTCCTCATTTCAAAAACTTTCCTCCTTACTGATCACTACCCAAGTGTCAGAGTCAGACACAGCTCACAACCCTCATTATATAGAGCACTGATCTCTTACCCTGTATTGACTGGACAGCAGATGTCTCCTGTAGTACAACACTGTACATTCACCTCACTGTTGACTGAAAGATCAACAAAAAGTGAAACTATAGGAGACATGTTTACAAAGCGAGAGGAATGGAGGGGAATGGAGGGGAATGGAGAGGAATGGAGGGGAATGGAGGGGAATGGAGGGGAATGGAGGGGAATGGAGAGCAATGGAGGGGAATGGAGGGGAATGGAGAGGAATGGATGGGAATGGAGGGGAATGGAGGGGAATGGAGAGCAATGGAGGGGAATGGAGAGGAATGGATGGGAATGGAGGGGAATGGAGGGGAATGGAGGCAATGGAGGGGAATGGAGAGCAATGGAGGGGAATGGAGGGGAATGGAGAGCAATGGAGGGGAATGGAAGGGAATGGAGGGGAATGGAGGAGGAGGAGCTGAAAAATGGTTGAGTAGGGGTGTTCATTTCACCCATTTTAATAGAATGCTGACATTTGATTGACATGCACACATACAAGCACACACACACACAGACACACACACAGGCACACACGCACACACACACACACACACACACACACACACACACACACACACACACACACACACACACACACACACACACACACACACACACACACACACACACACACACACACACACACACACACACACACACACACACCTCCAAAATCACCTGCGGCTGTCATGTGGGTTGGGTGTGGAACGTTCAGTGTCACAAGTAAAAAAAAATAGAAAATGAAACTAATTTTCAGATCATGCCCCTGAGGTTGTTAAACAGTCTGTCGACATACAAGGTTGTAAAACCTGATGGTGTGTTATTAGCAACTTTCACCATGAATGTATCTGGTGTTAGAGCAGCCATTCCCATACACTACACGAGCTCACTCTTATTGAGACAGAGAGTCAAGAGAGACCACCCATCCTTGGAAATCCACAAGTTTCACTGCTTGAGGCACATTCTTCCCTCAAAAGAGAAACCGGCATCTGAACCAGAAAATCTGTGACTAAATCATAGTGTTCTGTAGTACCTGTCAGGCATTCAATTGGTAGTGATCCACATCAGAAGAATTTGGCAGCTACATGGTCAGGGTTAGAATCTGGCCGCTACATGGTTAGGATTAGAATATGGCAGCTACATGGTCAGGCTTAGAATATGGCAGCAACATGGTCAGGCTTAGAATATGGCAGCTACATGGTCAAGCTTAGAATATGGCAGCTACATGGTCAGGCTTAGAATATGGCAGCAACATGGTCAGGGTTAGAATCTGGCAGCTACATGGTCAGGCTTAGAATATGGCAGCTACATGGTCAGGCTTAGAATATGGCAGCTACATGGTCAGGCTTAGAATATGGCAGCTACATGGTCAGGCTTAGAATATGGCAGCTACATGGTCAGGCTTAGAATATGGCAGCTACATGGTCAAGCTTAGAATATGGCAGCTACATGGTCAGGCTTAGAATATGGCAGCAACATGGTCAGGGTTAGAATCTGGCAGCTACATGGTCAGGCTTAGAATATGGCAGCTACATGGTCAGGCTTAGAATATGGCAGCTACATGGTCAGGCTTAGAATATGGCAGCTACATGGTCAGGCTTAGAATATGGCAGCAACATGGTCAGGCTTAGAATATGGCAGCTACATGGTCAGGCTTAGAATATGGCAGCTACATGGTCAGGCTTAGAATATGGCAGCAACATGGTCAGGCTTAGAATATGGCAGCTACATGGTCAGGCTTAGAATATGGCAGCTACATGATCAAGCTTAGAATCTGGCCGCTACATGGTCAGGGTTAGAATATGGCAGCTACATGGTCAGGCTTAGAATATGGCAGCTACATGATCAAGCTTAGAATCTGGCAGCTACATGGTCAGGCTTAGAATATGGCAGCTACATGATCAAGCTTAGAATCTGGCCGCTACATGGTCAGGCTTAGAATATGGCTGCAACATGGTCAGGCTTAGAATATGGCAGCTACATGGTCAGGCTTAGAATATGGCAGCTACATGGTCAGGCTTAGAATATGGCAACTACATGATCAAGCTTAGAATATGGCTGCAACATGGTCAGGCTTAGAATATGGCTGCAACATGGTCAGGCTTAGAATATGGCAGCTACATGGTCAGGGTTAGAATCTGGTAGCTACATGGTCAGGGTTAGAATCTGGCAGCTACATGGTCAGGGTTAGAATCTGGCAGCTACATGGTCAGGGTTAGAATCTGGCAGCTACATAGACAGGGTTAGAATCTGGCAGCTACATACTCAAGGCTAGAATCTGGCCGCTACATGGTCAGGGTTAGAATAGGCCAGCTACATGGTCAGGGTTAGAATCTGGCAGCCACATGGTTAGGGTTAGAATCTGGCAGCTACATGGTCAGGGTTAGAATCTGGCAGCTACATGGTCAGGGTTAGAATCTGGCAGCTACATAGACAGGGTTAGAATCTGGCAGCTACATAGACAGGGTTAGAATCTGGCAGCTACATACTCAAGGTTAGAATCAGGCAGCTACATGGTCAGGATTAGAATCTGGCCGCTACATGGTCAGGGTTAGAATAGGCCAGCTACATGGTCAGGGTTAGAATCTGGCAGCCACATGGTTAGGGTTAGAATCTGGCAGCTACATGGTCAGGGTTAGAATCTGGCAGCTACATGGTCAGGGTTAGAATCTGGCCGCTACATGGTTAGGATTAGAATCTGGCAGCTACATGGTCAAGCTTAGAATATGGCAGCTACATGGTCAGGCTTAGAATATGGCAGCTACATGGTCAGGGTTAGAATCTGGCAGCTACATGGTCAGGGTTAGAATCTGGCAGCTACATGGTCAGGGTTAGAATCTGGCAGCTACATGGTCAGGGTTAGAATCTGGCAGCTACATGGTCATGGTTAGAATCTGGCAGCTACATGGTCAGGGTTAGAATCTGGCAGCTACATAGTCAGGGTTAGAATCTGGCAGCAACATGGTCAGGGTTAGAATCTGGCAACTACACGGTCAGGGTTAGAATCTGGCAGCTACATGCTCAGGGTTAGAATCTGGCAGCTACGTGGTCAGGGTTAGAATCTGGCAGCTACATGTTCAGGGTTAGAATCTGGCAGCTACTTGTCAGGGTTAAAATCTGGCAGCTACATGGTCAGGGATGGAATCTGGCAGCTACATGGTTAGGGTTAGAATCTGGCATCTAAACGGTCAGGGTTAGAATCTGGCAGCTACATGCTCAGGGTTCAAATCTGGCAGCTACGTGGTCAGGGTTAGAATCTGGCAGCTACATGCTCAGGGTTAGAATCTGGCAGCTACATGGTCAGGCTTAGAATCTGGCAGCTACGTGGTCAGGGTTAGAATCTGGCAGCTACATGCTCAGGGTTAGAATCTGGCAGCTACATGGTCAGGGATAGAATCTGGCAGCTACATGCTCAGGGTTAGAATCTGGCAGCTACATGGTCAGGGTTAGAATCTGGCAGCTACATGCTCAGGGTTAGAATCTGGCAGCTACATGGTCAAGGTTAGAATCTGGCAGCAACATGCTCAGGGTTAGAATCTGGCAGCTAAATGGTCAGGGTTAGAATCTGGCAGCTACATGGTCAGGGTTAGAATCTGGCCGCTACATGGTCAGGCTTAGAATCTGGCAGCTACGTGGTCAGGGTTAGAATCTGGCAGCTACATGGTCAGGGTTAGAATCTGGCAGCTACATGGCTAGGGTTAGAATCTGGCAGCTAAATGGTCAGGGTTAGAATCTGGCAGATACATGGTCAGGGTTAGAATCTGGCAACTATATGGTCAGCGTTAGAATCTGGCAGCTACATGGTTAGGGTTAGAATCTGGCAGCTATATGCTTACTAGAACCTGGTAGCTACATAGTTAGGGTTAGAACCTGGCAGCTACATGGTCAGGGTTATAATCTGGCAGCTACATGGTCAGGGTTAGAATCTGGCAGCTACATGGTCAGTGTTAGAATCTGGGTGCTACATGCTCAGGGTTAGAATCTGGCAGCTACATGGTCAGGTTAGAATCTGGCAGCTACATGGTCAGGGTTAGAATCTGGCAGCTTCTTGCTCAGGGTCAGAATCTGGCAGCTACATGGTCAGGGTTAGATTCTGGCAGCAACATGGTCAGAGTTATAATCTGAAAGCTACATGCTCAGGGTTAGAATCTGGCAGCAACATAGTAAGGGTAAAGATTCTAGCAGCTACATGGTTAGAATTAGAATCTGGAAGCTACATGGTCAGGGTTAGAATCTGGCAGCTACATACTCAGAGTTATAATCTGGCGGATACATGCTCAGGGTTAGGATCTGTAATCTACATTGTCAGGGTTAGAATCTGGCAGCTACATGGTTAGGGTTAGAATCTGCCAGCTACATGGTCAGGATTAGAATCTGGCAGCTGCATGGTTAGGGTTATAATCTGGCAGCTACATTCTCAGGGATAGATTCTCGCAGCTGCATGTTCAGGGATAGAATCCTACAGCTCCATGGTCAGTGTTAGAATCTGGCTGCTACATGCTCAGGGTTAGAATCTGGCAGCTCCATGGTCAGTGTTAGAATCTGGCTGCTACATGCTCAGGGTTAGAATCTGGCAGCTCCATGGTCAGGGTTCGAATCTGTCAGCTACATGCTCAGGGTTAGAATCTGGCAGCTATATCATCAGCATTTGAGTCTGGCAGCTACATGGTCAGGGTTAGAAACTGCCAGCTACATGGTCAGGGTTAGAATCTGGCAGCTACATACTCAGGGTTATAATCTAGCGGATACATGCTCAGGGTTAGAATCTGTAAACTACATTGTCAGGGTTAGAATCTGGCAGCTACATGGTTAGGGTTATAATCTGGCAGCTACATTATCAGGGATAGATTCTGGCAGCTACATGCTCAGGGATAGAATCCTACAGCTACATGGTAAGTGTTAGAATCTGGCAGCTACATGCTCAGGGTTAGAATCTGGCAGCTACATGGTCAGGGTTAGATTCTGGAAGCTACATGGTCAGGGTTAGAAACTGGCAGCTTCATGGTCGGTCCTCCTTTTTCTGTAGTCCACAATTATCTCCTTTGTCTTGATCATGTCGAAGGAGAGGTTGTTATTCTGGCACTAGACCTCCTCCCTATATGCTGTCTCATCGTTGTCGGTGATCAGGCCTACCACTTTTGTGTCGTCTACAAACTTAATGATGGTGTTGGAGTTGTAACTGGCCACGCAGTCGTGAGTGAACATGGAGTACAGGAGGGGGCTGAGCACACCCCTGAGGGGCTCCAGTGTTGAGGATCCGCTTGTCAGATGTGTTGCTACCTACCCTCACCAACTGGGGCGGCCCGTTAGGAAGTCCAGGATCCAGTTGCAGAGGTAGGTGTTTAGTCCCCGGATCCTTAACTTAGTGATTAGTACTATGGTGTTGAAAGCTGAGCTGTAGTCAATGAATAGCATTCTCATGTAGGTGTTCCTTTAGTCCAGGTAGGAAAGGGCAGTGTGGGGAGAGCAATAGAGATTGCATCATCTGTGGATCTGTTTGGGCGGTATGCAAATCGATGTGGGTCTAGGGTTTCTGGGATAATGGTGATAATGTGAGCCATTACCAGCCTTTCAAAGCACTTCATGCTACAAACGTGAGTGCTACGGGTCCGTAGTCATTTAGGCAGGTTACCTCAGTGTTCTTGGGCACAGGGACTATGGTGGTCTGCTTCAAACATGTTGGTATTACAGACTCAATCAGGGACATGTTGAAAATGTCAGTGAAGACACCTGTTAGATGGTCAACACATACCCGGAGCACACATCCTGGTAATCCGTCTGGCCTCACGGCCTTGTGAATGTTGACCTGTTTAAGGTCTTACTCACATCGGCCTTGGAGAGAGTGATCACACAGTCATCCAGAACAGCTGATGCTCTCATGCATGCCTCAGTATTGCTTGCTTCAAAGCGAGCATCGAAGTAATTTAGCTCGTCTGGTAGGCTTGTGTCACTGGGCAGCTCACGGTTGTGCTTCCCTTTGTAGTTTGTAATGATTTGCAGGCCCTGCCACATAAGACGAGCGTCGTAGCCGGTGTAGTACGATTCAATCTTACTCCTGTATTGGCGCTTGCCTATTTGATGGTTCGTCGGAGGGCATAGCAGGATTTCTTATAAGCTTCCGGTTTAGAGTCCCTCACCTTGAAAGAGGCGGCTCTACCCTTTAGCTGAGTGCGAATGTTGTCTGTAATCCATGGCTTCTGGTTGGGGTATGTATGTACAGTCACTGTGGGGGGGACGTCCTCATTGCACTTATTGATAAAGCCAGTGACTGATGTGGTGTACTCCTCAATGCCATCTGAACATATTCCAATCTGTTCTAGCATAACAGTCCTGTAGCTTAGCATCTGCTTCATCTGACCACTTTTTTATAGACCGAGTCACTGGTGCTTCCTACTTTAATTTTGCTTGTAAGCAGGATAGAATTGTGGTTAAATTTGGCAAATGGAGGGCGACCGTCTGTGGTGGTAAATAAACAGCCACAAAAAATATAGATGAAAACTAATTTGGCAAATAGTGTGGTCTACAGCTTATCATGAGATACTCTTCTTCAGGCGAGCAAAATATAGAGACTTCCTAAGATTTGGTGCACCAGCTGTTGTTTACAAATATGCACAGACTGCTCCCCTCGTCTTTCCGGATTATGCTGTTCTATCTTGCCGGTGCAAGCTGAATATCCATGTCATCATTCAGCCACGATTCGGTTAAACATAAGATGTTACAGTTTCTGATGTCCCGTTGGTAGGATATTCGTGAACGTACCTCGTCTAATTTATTGTCCACTGATTGTACGTTGGCAAGTGATATTGATGGTAAGGGCAGATTTCCCAGTAGCCGTCGGAGTATCTTTACGAGGCACCCCGCCCTGTGTCCTCTGTACCTGTGTCTCTTTCTCTTGCTAATGACGGGGATTTCGGCCTTGTCGGGTGTCTGAAGTACATCCTGTGCGTCCTGCTTGTTGAAGAAAAATATCATTGTCTAATCAGAGGTGAGTGATCGCTGTCCTGATATCCAGAAGATCTTTTTTGCCATAAGATACGGTGACAGAAACATTATGTACAAAATAAGTCACAAATAATATGAGAAAAAACCCCACATAAGAGCACAATTGGTTGGGCGCCTGTAAAACTGCTGCCATTTCTTCGGTTAAGAGTGTTGGTCCAGTAACCGAAAGGTTCATGATTTGAATCCCCGAGCTGACTAGGTGCATAATTAGTCCATGCTTCCTTGAGCAAGGCACTTAACCCTCATAACCTCACATGGTCTCTCCTATCATTGCTATGCAGACGACACACAATTAATCTTCTCCTTTCCCCCTTCTGATGACCAGGTGGCGAATCGCATCTCTGCATGTCTGGCAGACATATCAGTGTGGATGACGGATCACCACCTCAAGCTGAACCTCGGCAAGACGGAGCTCCTCTTCCTCCCGGGGAAGGACTGCCCGTTCCATGATCTCGCCATCACGGTTGACAACTCCATTGTGTCCTCCTCCCAGAGCGCTAAGAACCTTGGCGTGATCCTGGACAACACCCTGTCGTTCTCAACTAACATCAAGGCGGTGGCCCGTTCCTGTAGGTTCATGCTCTACAACATCCGCAGAGTACGACCCTGCCTCACACAGGAAGCGGCGCAGGTCCTAATCCAGGCACTTGTCATCTCCCGTCTGGATTACTGCAACTCGCTGTTGGCTGGGCTCCCTGCCTGTGCCATTAAACCCCTACAACTCATCCAGAACGCCGCAGCCCGTCTGGTGTTCAACCTTCCCAAGTTCTCTCACGTCACCCCGCTCCTCCGCTCTCTCCACTGGCTTCCAGTTGAAGCTCGCATCCGCTACAAGACCATGGTGCTTGCCTACGGAGCTGTGAGGGGAACGGCACCTCAGTACCTCCAGGCTCTGATCAGGCCCTACACCCAAACAAGGGCACTGCGTTCATCCACCTCTGGCCTGCTCGCCTCCCTACCACTGAGGAAGTACAGTTCCCGCTCAGCCCAGTCAAAACTGTTCGCTGCTCTGGCCCCCCAATGGTGGAACAAACTCCCTCACGACGCCAGGACAGCGGAGTCAATCACCACCTTCCGGAGACACCTGAAACCCCACCTCTTTAAGGAATACCTAGGATAGGATAAGTAATCCTTCTCACCCCCCCCTAAAAAGATTTAGATGCACTATTGTAAAGTGGCTGTTCCACTGGATGTCATAAGGTGTATGCATCAATTTTTAAGTCGCTCTGGATAAGAGCGTCTGCTAAATTACTTAAATGTAAATGTAAATGTAGTTGTTCCTATAAGTTGTTCTGGATAAGAGCGTCTGATAAATGTACTGGACCAGTAGGGTATCATATCAAAGGCGTCTTTATGATAGCCGTATTCCCGTTTGTGATGGAAGTGGAGTGTGAAGGATTAAATGTATTACTCCTGAATTACTTTTTATGTACATGTATGCACACGTGTGTGTGTGTGTGTGTGTATCTGAGTGTGTGTGTGCCTGTGAGTGTGTGTGTGTTAGGTTTAGGGTTAGGGTTAGGGTGAGGAGCTAGGCTTAGTTTTAGGTTTAGGAGCTACGGTTAGGGTTAGGGTTAGGGTTAAGGTTTAGTTTTTGGGTTAAGGTTAGGGTTAAGGGTAGCCTAGTGGTTAGAGCGTTGGAGCGTTGGACTAGTAACCGAAAGGTTGCAAGTTCAAATCCCCGAGCTGACAAGGTACAAATCTGTCGTTCTGCCCCTGAACAGAACCCACTGTTCCTAGGCAGTCATTGAAAATAAGAATTTGTTCTTAACTGACTTGCCTAGTTAAATAAATAAATAATAATAATAATAATAAAAAGGTTAGGGTTAGGTTGAGGGTTAGAGAAAATAGGATTTTGAATGGGAATGAATTGTGTGTCCCCACAAGGTTAGCTGTACAAGACTCTGTGAGTGTGTGTGTGTCTGTGAGTGTGTGTGTGTACAGTATATGTGTATGTACTGTATGCCTTTGTAAGTATGTATACATGGATCTAAGTGTGTGTGTGTACTAACGTATGCATGAGCGTGTGTGACAAGAGTTTCTCCATAAACCAGTCTGGCTAATCTGGGAAGAATGTTATGCTGAGACACACATGTGTTACATTAATTCCAAATCTGTGGACGTTCACGTCTGTGTGAATAATATAACTTGTGACAGCTTACGTTACAGGTAACAATACCCTGCAGCTGTGCCCGGGGCTTTGCTGCATAACTTTGCCTATAAAAGGAAAACCCGAATGGCCGCAATAGCCAATGAATGAGCTTGTAACGCCACTGGGTTTTTAAAAGAAAATCTGGCATGAAAATATATATTTTTTCTCAAGGGTCAGATCGTGTGATATCATTTATAATATAAAGGTACAGTACATATTATGAACTGTAGCTCGTGGGAAAAATACCATAACTTTAACTACTGATAAGATAGGGTTCACTTTCTGGGCTGCCGCTAACTTCGTTGGCATGGCTGAAAGTACACTATACAGTAGTGTGTTGCATTGAGAAAATAGCATCGTAAATATGCATTTCGTAAAGCGCACAGAGGTATATTTCAATAATTGCGTTCATGTCATTGATATCAGTCCGTGAGAATAAGGGCCCTTTCTTCTTCATGTCAATATTTATCAACAAACGTCTTCCATTTTACCACTATACCCTTAAGGATGTAGACAAGGATGTTGCACCAAGCAAACATGAGCAACAGATTTGACTAAACCTATAAACCCACCCACATTAACTCTATTTCAGATTTGAAATGAGAAATATCAGTTTATGTATGAACATAGACTGACTGTACAAAACATTAGGAACACCTGCTCTTTCCAGACATACTCTGACTGTACAAAACATTAGGAACATGCTCTTTCCAGACATACCCTGACTGTACAAAACATTAGGAACATGCTCTTTCCAGACATACCCTGACTGTACAAAACATTAGGAACATGCTCTTTCCAGACATACCCTGACTGTACAAAACATTAGGAACATGCTCTTTCCAGACATACCCTGACTGTACAAAACATTAGGAACATGCTCTTTCCAGACATAGACTGACTGTACAAAACATTAAGAACACCTGCTCTTTCCAGACATAGACTGACCAGGTGAATCCAGGTGAAAGCTATGATCCCTTATTGATGTTACTTGTTAAATCCACTTCAACCAGTGTAGATGAAGGGGAGGAGACAACTTAAGGAAGGATTTTTAAGGCTTGGGACAATTGAGAGATGGATTGTGTATGTGTGCCATTCAGAGAGTGAATGTGCAAGACAAAATATTTACTTTAAGTGCCTTTGAATTGGGTATGGTAGTAGGTGCCAGGCGCACCGGTTTGAGTGTGTCAAGAACTGCAACGATGCTGTGTTTTTCACACTCAACAGTTTCCTGTGTGTTTCAAGAATGGTCCACCAGCCAATGTTTCACAACTGTGGGAAGCATTGGAGTCAATATGGGCCAGCATGGAAATCTTTCGACACCTTGTAGAGTCCATACCCCGACAAATTGAGGCTGTTCTGAGAGCAAAAGGGGGGATTGCAACTCAATATTAGGAAGGTTTTCAAAATGTTGGGTACTGTCAGTGTGTATGCACCCATCCCCCCCGTGTCTCTTGACGAGGTAAACAACTATACTCCTGTGTGTGAATAAGGGCACAGAGGTCAGTGGTGAACCAGTTCCATGCCACCAGATTCCATTCAGGGCAGAGAGGAGAGCAATGAGAGAGGGAGAGATAAAAAGAGAGATGGGAATAATAAAAAAGGAGGGATAAAAATTCAGATAGAAAATAATATAAGAAATTGAGAGAGAACAAGAGTATGAAAAAGAGACATTGAAACAGAGACAGAGAGGAGAGAACCGCGAGAGACGGGGGAACAAATAAGAAAAAGAGAGAACACGAAAATCTAAAATAAAGACATTGGCGACATTGGAGGGAAAGGGAACAACGCCACAAGTCTTCTCCGCCTGAAGTAAGGGAGTGAATTAGAGTTTGACTGCGCAGTGCCAGCACTCTAATGAGACCTGTCAGGGCCTGTTAGCAGGGCCTGCCTGTGTCCTCGGCAGCCTGTGGACAGCTGTTATTAGCCCCGTAATGGCATACCACAGGCAAGATTAGACCGGGCACAGCCTGGAAAACCCTCCTAACATCTTTTCATTTATCTCCTTCACTTGAGAATACAGATGTAGGATCTTAATTTGAGCCTGTTTGCTACAGCAGGTAAATAATACTGTAGGAACAGGAAATTTGAATTATTCTGTGGATTATAATGAATGGACATTTATTGTAGGGGTTGATACATTTTTCATTAGGGCAAATCAAGTCTGACATTTTAAAGTCGAAATTACAAACTTGAGAAGCTTTTTTTAAACCTCTAACAAATTACAAATTTGCATTACCTGCTATGCAGGAAAAATCTCAGCAACAAAGGAGTGATCCAATTAAGATTCTACATCTATACAGTGACAGTAAGGGCAATGCAGCAGCGAAACTTCCCCAATGACAGAGCTGGTCTATTGTCTACGATATATCAAAAAACACATCGTAGTCATGCCTCCCTTAGACTTCTTGAGAATTTTGTATTGCAAAAACGTTTTGAAGGGTCCGCTTTGTGATTGGATGTTATATTTGATTGGATGTTTATTTTGATTGGATGTTATATTTGAAGAACCCTCCCCCCACACCCCTGTGTGTTCTGTGTTTCACTGTGTTCCGTCTGGGTAGTTGTTCTACTTTTCAAGTGTGGCCGACAGTTTGCCATTTATATTTATTCAAATTAAAAGTGGATTACGCTGGTAAAGTCAAATGTCACAACCGCTCAGGTGACAAACACACTTTTTTCCTTGTCTCCATTTGTCAACGTGGCGTTGATTTGATTTGATTATTAGGATCCCCATTAGCTGACGCCAACAGCTAGCCTTACTGGGGTCCAACACATAATGAAAAAGACATTACAGACCAAAAAAGACTTTACAATTTACATAAATTTAAAAACATGAACATGTAGTGTGGGTGCATCTATCAGTTCCACATCAGTCAGTACATACACACAACCACACTTGCTGCTCTTTGCTAGGTTGAGCATTATTTTGTTTTTGTATGGACCCAAAAAATCAAGGCAATGAGAGAACATATTCAAGTTAGTAAATAGATTTTTTAAAAGTTATACAACAATGTATTATGTATGAGCTAGCTAGCTGGCTACAGTAGGCCACTTTGTAGGCTAACTCAACTGAGCTAGCGAACTTTACACACTGTTTAGCTAAGTGAATTAAATGTAATCAGCTAGCTAGCTAACTTCCTGTTATATTGCTGTATTGATGTAATCATTATAAATTTTAAAATATTGTTTTGAAGTTAGTGAATAACAGAGATGGAAGAGGGTGAAATTGCAGCTACTGCTGTCAGTAAAGAGAGAGTGTAGGCTACTGGATAGCCTAGGCAGCCGATAGTGCATGGGTGCTAGATCTGCACAAACAGCTCCCTAGAATAGCTACTGGATAGGGCAGGTCATTTCCTGGGAGGACATTGTGAAAAAATTCTCAGGTTCGAGAGGGGAAAACTAGAGGGGAAAACTTTGAGGACAGAGAAATATTAGCAAAATAATATCTAGGACTGTCTAATTTTATGTCCTCAGATATGGAATGCTGTGAAAGCCTGTTGGCAGATGAAGAGAGAGGTCCCAATGAACGTCTCAAGAGACTAAGGTTATATCTTATATGCCATGGGTTATATGTTAGCAAAAGTTGTATACAAAAATACAATTAAACATCACACACAATGTATAAACCTAATAGAATTGCAGCAGGACAACCATGCTGTAGGTCTGTTGACTGTGCAGTGTTCTGTTTCAGCCTAGCAATAACACACCCGATTCAACTTACGAGCTGATAATCAAGTGTACTGGGCTAGATAGAAGTCTGCTCGCGGGATCATTGGAGCAAGGTTGGCCACCGCTGGTATGGAGTTTTTTTTTGCTCACCGATGCCGTCCAGGGGGATTGTGGGTAAAAGTGTGAGGTCACATCCTGTGATTGGGATGACTAGGAGGAGGAGCAGGTTGGATTTGTAGTGCCGGTTTCCAGAATCCAGATTAAGCCGAGTCCTTGATTTAAGAGCATAATCAATGGAGAGTCTTCATTGAAAGTGCTTTTTAGTCCAGAATTAGGCTGAATCTGAATCTGGGAAACCAGCCCAAAAACTGCAACCTGTTACAAGGGACTATGTTGAATTTACTTGCTGTTTTCTAGTGTGTTTGATATCAGTGTTGTTTTGTATTTTCTGTCAGACCACAAAACATGCTCCAATTCAATTGCACTTAAAAAAAATATCACGTAATTATACTGTAACATCAGACCTATGTCAATATCTTACAATTGGAGAAAGTTGTTTCTGGTTAAGTCGGTAAAGGGAAAGTTAATGGATGTGATAGAGAAACTAATGTCGGGGCGACAAAACATTTTCAGATAGCTCCAGCATCATTCCTATCACGTCCATTGTTTTCAGTAACTGAGTGGACAAAGTCATTTGGAAAGGGGTCACATTTTTGTCACGGCCTCTGTAATATGGCCCCTATCGGATTGAAAGCTCTGCGCCAGCTCTGATAAGCCCAGTGTTTATTGTCTGACTTCCTTTATTTCAACCTGGAGAACCACACTGCTCATCACCCCTCTACTGCGGTGCTTTCTATCCTCACTCATTACCTCAATGTCAAGAGAGAAGTTGCTCTGCAGACAGTATACAGTATATACAGTATCCATACACCAGGGCCATGTTCAGTAGAACAATGTTGTGGAACGTAGCGAACATAAATATTATGGGACCGTATATATCAAGTGTCTTAGAGTAAAAGTGGTGATTTAGGATCAGGTTTGCCTTTTAGACCACAATGAACATGAATACATGGACAATCTGATCCTAGATCAGCAGTCCATACATAGAGTACAACCCCAAACCTGATTCCTACATGTCAGATAGGCATGATTGTTCTACACCGTACATTTCTATATGAATATTCCACAACATATGAGGTGGTTTACATCACAAATCCTGACCTAATTGAATGAAACTATAACCTTTCATACAACTGCTCTGCAACAAGAAACAACCTGCTGGCTTCCTATACATTCAACATGCTAATCATTGATGCCGTTTCCCATGTCTTCTTACTGTATCCGAACATGTGAGATATCTGGTCATGTGGAGATGTTAACGGTGAAACGTTTCAGACAACAGGGAGTTAAGTCGCTTATCTCCGGTCCTCAGAAGACATTACTACTAGAGGCCACTGTCCACTAGTTTCCTGCCTTCTTGCCCAATGCCCTATTTTTACCTCGCTTGGAGCTCTAGAATACCAAGGGCAGCTTTTTCCTTGTCACTCGCACATTTCCTGCCATTCTCACTTTGACATTTCTCTTTGGCGTTACGTTCAAATGGCTCCCCCTTTCACAGATCATGATTTATTTTTTTTTACCAAACTGTTCATATTTAAATGTGTCACTGCAGGTCTCTTTGCCCTTAGCGTCTGGTTTCTCTGGGTGTTCATTTGAGACCTTTGCCGGTGCAGATACGTTTTGAACTTCAAACGCTGTCAAAAATAATCTGTTTCAGTTTGTCTTTGTCTGGTTGAATGGCGTTTCATAATGACAGAATGACAGAAAGGAGACGTTCGAGACATTTCTAAGGCCTTGAGAAATCTTTGGCCTTAGAAATTAAAAGTGTCTTATTCAAAGCAAAAAGGAGAAATTATATCAACGATATGGTCAAGTTGAGGTCTACCTCAATCCATGAACATGGTTTTAAATCTGATCAATACTGATTCATAACACTAATGCCATATTAATTGAAGATACTTGCACCTTACAATGCATTACAGAAAAGGCTTGAATGCTCGTGGACTGAGAGCAGGGACGTCAACTGCCGGCCCATCAGATTTTATTTGCGCCCCTCCCACCAGAGTTTTTTTTGTTTCGGACATAAAACACTGTAAAATCACAAGGAAATCAGCTCAAACGTATTTTCATTTAAGAAACTATTCCCAAGTTTTTCCACTAAATATAGAGAGGACATGTGATCGTGTACCAATGTAATCAAGGTTTGAAATGGTTTTAATTTTGTCAAATACAATATCTGTTTGAGCTTCTTGAGTCAATTTACAATCAGTGATTTCTAATCATGTTCTAGCCCCCCGACCATCCGCTCAAGACAAAATCGGCCTGCGGCTGAATCTAATTCATGATCCCTGATTTAGAGGATGTGTGCACTGATAAAATTGTCCATTGTCTAACTATGAAGGTTATTTCTAATAGAAATTACTAAAATTGATGGGTTAGATAAAAGTTTGTTTACCTAACTCTCCTGTGGTGGATGAGCATAAACAGTACTCTGGTCAGTTTGATGGACATACAGTGACACTGCTGAGATGGTGAAATTACCTTGTTGGTAATTATGCATATTTGAGTAGGTGTGTGTGAGTGTGTGAGTGTGTGTGTGCTTTATCTTAACAGACTAGAGACTTGGAGACTGCTGTCATTTGAGAAGGGTTCACATGAGGAAGGCAAATAGAGGCAGCTTTCAGTCTGGCTTCACTGAAATGCGAAAGGCTGTAATCAAACCATAAATCCACTGCTTCTCATCCTCCTCCCTCTCTACTATAGAGCGCTGTGTGTGTGTGTGTGTGTGTGTGTGTGTGTGTGTGTGTGTGTGTGTGTGTGTGTGTGTGTGTGTGTGTGTGTGTGTGTGTGTGTGTGTGTGTGTGTGTGTGTGTGTGTGTATTTATGTCTTGAAGAAATAGACAATTCAATACTTTTGGAGAAATAAGAAATAAACATATCTCCGGCAAAACCGGAGCAATTTAATGAAAAATATATGTATGTCAAAAGGACCATGCGACAATGACTCTCCCATTTCAAATAAACAATTCAGGTTTTTATAAAAAGTGAAATATATATAAATGGTATGTTGGAGTGTGTGTGTCAGTGAGTGAGGCACATACATGCATAAAGGGCTGCACACAAACACGCATGATTGACTTGATGCATGTGTAGTACAATATGTGTGTGTGTGTGTGTGTGTGTGTGTGTGTGTGTGTGTGTGTGTGTGTGTGTGTGTGTGTGTGTGTGTGTGTGTGTGTGTGTGTGTGTGTGTGTGTGTGTGTTGTGTGTGTGTGTGTGTGTGTGTGTGTGTGTGTGTGTGTGTGTGTGTGTGTGTGTGTGTGTGTGTGTGTGTGTGTGTGTGTGTGTGTGTGTGTGTGTGTGTGTGTGTATCTTGTATTTATTTGGCCATGACTTTGCGAGAGAACCAGCTGGTGTGTTTTAATATGTGGCGAACAATGTGGTCATTGTCTGGGCAGCGTGATATTGTACTGAGTGACCCATTAAGGGCACAGGCACTGAGCTGACAAGGATCTGTTATGTCTAGGACATCTGGAGGGCCTGGGGCACTAGAGTAAGACTTATATGATTCCATAGAAAGAAAAATACATCTGACAGAGAGACCCAGACACATTCTTACCTAAGCCGACCCACAGAGAACCTAACTGTACCCTAAACTTAAGCCTAACCCTAACCCTAACCTTTACCTATGCTGACCAACAGAGAACCTAACCCGTACCCTAACCCTAAGCCTAACCTTAACCCTAACCCTTACCTATGCAGACCAAAAGAGAACCTAACCGTACCCTAACCTTAAGCCTTACCCTAACCCTAACCTTTACCTATGCTGACCAACAGAGAACCTAACCCGTACCCTAACCTTAAGCCTTACCCTAACCCTAACCTTTACCTATGCTGACCAACAGAGAACCTAACCGTACCCTAACCTTAAGCCTTACCCTAACCCTAACCTTTACCTATGCTGACCAACAGAGAACCTAACCGTACCCTAACCTTAAGCCTTACCCTAACCCTAACCCTAAACTTTACCTATGCTGACCAACAGAGAACCTAACCGTACCCTAACCTTAAGCCTTACCCTAACCCTAACCCTAAACTTTACCTATGCTGACCAACAGAGAACCTTACCTAAGCCTAACCTAACCCTAACCTAACCCACAGAGAAACTCTCTTACCCCATGCTCTCTCTAACCTCTCTCTCTCTCTCTCTCTCTCTCTCTCCAACAGAGAACCTCTCTCTAACCTCTCTCTCTCTCTACCTCTCTGACCTCTCTCTCTCTCTCTCCTAAGCCTAAGCCTAACTCTCTAACCCTAACCCGAACATTTCTCTCTCTCAACTCTCTCTCTCTCTCTCTCTCTCTCTCTCTACCTCTCTCTCTCTCTCTCTCTCTCTCTCTCTCTCTCTCTCTCTCTCTCTCTCTCTCTCTCTCTCTCCTCCCCAGAGAGATGTCAGGGCTGTGGTGGTTCTGGTACTGTGGTACCCTGAAAGGATTGCACAGCAGAAATGTTCAAAGGAGATTGAGTGATAAGCCGTGGTGGAATAAGTACCCAACTGTCATACTTGAGTAAAAGTAAAGATACCTTAATAGAAAATGACTCAAGTAAAAGTTATCCAGTAAAATCCTACTGTCGTTTAAAATCTACTTATTCAAATTCCTTCTATTAAGCAAACCAGGGGCACAGTCCAAACACTCAGACATAATTTACAAACAAGTCGTGTGTGTTTCGTGATTCCGCCAGATCAGAGGCAGTATGATGACAGGGATGTTGGGTTGATAAATGTGTGAATTTGACAATTGTCCTGTCCTGCTAAGCATTCAAAATGTAAGGAGTACTTTTGGGTGTCAAGGAAAATGTAAGTACAATATTTTCTTATGGAATGTAGTGAAGTAAAAGTAAAAGTAGTCAAAAATATAAATAGTAAAGTACAGATACCCCCAAAAACTTCTTAAGTAGAATGTTCAAATATGTCCAATGAAATAAGAGCCTTGTGCTTTATGTAAATGAGTGCATTCTTATTTGCGAAAATTTGCCAAGGATACACACAATGTTTTCCCCAGGGAAAAGGAAAATATTCAAAAGAGATGAAGACACAATTTTCACTAAACAGTTGGAAGAAAAATGATTATTTTCCATTTTGAACCTTCATGTTTCTGCAAAAGATGAAACTAAAGTACACATCTATTTGTTGCTCAACTAGTAATATAATCATTTGAAAGGCTGAATAATAATCTCCCTTCTATATGATTACCTGAGGCTGTATTGCAGGCTGTATAGAACCACTAACCAACCTACTATAGACCAAACGGCAGAAAAACAGATATACTTTTACTGCAAAAGCTCAATTAAATCAATTTTTTTTTTAAACCTTTGCGAACTATCATTTCCATTTCTGCTAAACCGTACAGTAACTCCAGCATCCTGGGGTAATTCGTATTTGTTAAGGAAAGGCAATTGCCAGAGAAGATTGAATCATCAGTCCTTGTTTCATTTTCAGGAATTAAATCTGCTAATAAAAATAAGATGTAAACTCGCAAATGATTTAGGAAAAATTTGATTTTTTAATCACAGTAGATTACTTTAATAACTCAATAAAGCTGTGGCAGCTGGAGCATCTGCAAATGTTGTCACAGCCACTTAGTTCTGCAATTGCAATATCGCCTGATGAAAATCAACCAGAGAGACAGAGCAAGAGAGAGAGAGAAAGAGACAGATCGAGAGAGAGAGGATGAATAGAGAGAGAGAAGAGAGCGGTTTAGAGAAAGAGAGCACAAGAGACAGAGAGAAGAGAAAGAGGAGAGAAAAATAAGAGAGAGAGAAGCTGGGGAGGGTTTCATCCTCTCAGAGAAAGCCACCACCCACTGGTATTAAGTAATAATCCTCAATTAGCTCAGCCTTCACCTTATACGTGAAGTCTGTTTACTGTGTTGTCTCCTTTGTGCTCTGGTATTTGTGAGTGTGTAGCTTAGCGATACTGTAGCATGCTACGCTAAATCCTCATGCTCTATACAAGTACTGAGTAGACTAGTCATGGAAGGCTATGCTATACTGTGTAGCCTAGCAATACTGTAGCATGCTATGCTAAGTCCCCATGCTCTATAGAGTACTGAGGAGACCAGTCATGGAACGCTATGCTATACTGTGTAGACTAGTGATACTGTAGCATGCTATGCTAAATCCCCATGCTCTATAGAGTACCGAGAAGACTTGGAAGGCTAAGCTATACTGTGTAGCCTAACGAAACTGTAGTATGCAGTGGTAGAAAAAGTACCCAATAGTAATAAAAAGATACAAAAATGTTTTACCTTTATTTAACTACGCAAGTCAGTTAAGAACTAATTCTTATTTTCAATGACGGCCTAGGAACAGTGGGTTAACTGCCTGTTTAGGGGCAAAACGACAGATTTTTACCTTGTCGGCTCGGGGACTCGATCTTGCAACCTTTCGGTACCGGAGTGCCAAGTCTAGGACAAAAAGGCTTCTCAACAGTTTTTACCCCCAAGCCATAAGATTCCTGAACATGTAATCAAATGGCTATTTGCATTGTGTGCCTCCCCCAACCCAAACCCTCTTTTATGCTGCTGCTACTCTCTGTTTATCATATATGCATAGTCACTTTAACTATACATTCATGTACATACTACCTCGATTGACCCAACCAACCAGTGCTCCTGCACATTGGCAAACCAGGCTATCTGCATTGTGTCCTGCCACCCGCCACCCGCCAACCCCTGTTTTACGCTACTGCTACTCTCTGTTTATCATATATGCATAGTCACTTTAACCATATCTACATGTATATACTACCTCAATCAGCCCGACTAACCGGTGCCTGTATGTGGCCTCGCTACTGTTATTATTCACTGTCTTTTTACTGTTGTTTTATTTCTTTACTTACAGTGCCTTGCGAAAGTATTCGGCCCCCTTGAACTTTGCGACCTTTTGCCACATTTCAGGCTTCAAACATAAATATATAAAACTGTATTTTTTTGTGAAGAATCAACAAGAAGTGGGACACAATCATGAAGTGGAACGACATTTATTGGATATTTCAAACTTTTTTAACAAATCAAAAACTGAAAAATTGGGTGTGCAAAATTATTCAGCACCTTTACTTTCAGTGCAGCAAACTCTCTCCAGAAGTTCAGTGAGGATCTCTAAATGACTAATGATGATAAATACAATCCACCTGTGTGTAATCAAGTCTCCGTATAAATGCACCTGCACTGTGATAGTCTCAGAGGTCCGTTAAAAGCGCAGATAGCATCATGAGAACAAGGAACACACCAGGCAGGTCCGAGATACTGTTGTGAAGAAGTTTAAAGCCTTAAAGCTTTAAACATCCCAAGGAGCACTGTGCAAGCGATAATATTGAAATGGAAGGAGTATCAGACCACTGCAAATCTACCAAGACCTGGCCGTCCCTCTAAACTTTCAGCTCATACAAGGAGAAGACTGATCAGAGATGCAGCCAAGAGGCCCATGATCACTCTGGATGAACTGCAGAGATCTACAGCTGAGGTGGGAGACTCTGTCCATAGGACAACAATCAGTCGTATATTGCACAAATCTGGCCTTTATGGAAGAGTGGCAAGAAGAAAGCCATTTCTTAAAGATATCCATAAAAATTGTTGTTTAAAGTTTGCAACAAGCCACCTGGGAGACACACCAAACATGTGGAAGAAGGTGCTCTGGTCAGATGAAACCAAAATTGAACTTTTTGTCAACAATGCAAAACGTTATGTTTGGCGTAAAAGCAACACCCTGAACACACCATCCCCACTGTCAAACATGGTGGTGGCAGCATCATGGTTTGGGCCTGCTTTTCTTCAGCAGGGACAGGGAAGATGGTTAAAATTGATGGGAAGATGGATGGAGCCAAATACAGGACCATTCTGGAAGAAAACCTGATGGAGTCTGCAAAAGACCTGAGACTGGGACAGCGATTTGTCTTCCAACAAGACAATGATCCAAAACATAAAGCAAAATCTACAATGGAATGGTTCAAAAATAAACATATCCAGGTGTTAGAATGGCCAAGTCAAAGTCCAGACCTGAATCCAATCGAGAATCTGTGGAAAGAACTGAAAACTGCTGTTAACAAATGCTCTCCATCCAACCTCACTGAGCTCGAGCTGTGTTGCAAGGAGGAATGGGAAAAAATGTCAGTCTCTCGATGTGCAAAACTGATAGAGACATACCTCAAGCGACTTACAGCTGTAATCGCAGCAAAGTATTAACTTAAGGGGGCTGAATAATTTTGCACGCCCAATTTTGCAGTTTTTGATTTGTTAAAAAAGTTTGAAATATCCGATAAATGTCCTTCCACTTCATGATTGTGTCCCACTTGTTGTTGATTCTTCACAAAAAATACAGTTTTATATCTTTATGTTTGAAGCCTGAAAGGTGGCAAAAGGTCGCAAAGTTCAAGGGGGCCGAATACTTTCGCAAGGCACTGTACCTATTGTTCACCTAATACCTGTTTTGCACTGTTGGTTAGAGCCTGTAAGTAAGCATTTCACTGTAAGTTCTACACCCGTTATATTCGGCGCACGTGACAAATAAACTTTGTTTTGAAGTCCAACGCTCTAACCACTAGGCTACCTGCCACCCCAATAGTCATACTGGAGGAAAAGTAAAGATACTGCAATAGTAAATGACTCAAATAAAAGTGAAAGTCACAGTGAAATACCACTTGAGTAAACGTCTAAAAGTATTTGGTTTTAAATATACTTAAGTATCAAAATTAAATGTAATTACAAAAATATATTTAAGATTCAAAAGTAAAAGTACAAATAATAACAATTCCTTATATTAAGACGGCACAATCCTTTTCTTTTTTAATCTTTTTTTTTAAACGGATAGACAGTGGCACACTCCAACACACATCATTTACAAATGAAGCATTTGTGTTTCGTGGGTCTGCCAGATCAGAGTCATTAGGGATGACCAGGGATGTTCTCTTGATAAGTGTGTGAATTGGACCATTTTCTGTCCTGCTAAGCAAGACTGTGAAACTCACAAACATATGCACAGACACATGTATACACACACGATAACATATGCACTATACACACGTACACATGAATGTTGTACTGTAGATATATGGTAGTGGTGGAGTAGGGGCCTGAGGGCACACTAAACAAGACTGTGAAGCTCACTGCCCTCAGGCCCCTACTCCACCACTACCATATATCTACAATACAAAAGCTATGTGTACGTGTAGTACGTATGTTATCGTGTGTGTGTATGCATGTGTCTATGGCAATGTTTGTGAGCTTCACAGTCTTGCTTAGCGTGCCCTCAGGCCCCTACTCCACCACTACTACTGTATTTCTGTGAAATATGTGAATGTATTTTAATGTTTTTAAAAAGGTATAAACTGACTTAATTTTGCTGGACCCCAGGAAGAGTTATGGGGATCCATAATAAATACAAATACCATTTCAAATGTAACAAGTACTTTTGGGTGTCAGGGAAAATGTATGGAGTAAAAAGTACATGATTTTCTTTAGGAATATAGTAAAATAAAAGTAAAAGTTGTCAAAAATGTAAATAGTAAAGTAAAGTACAGATACCCCAAAAAACAACTTAAATAGTACTTTAAAATATATTTAATTAAGTACTTTACACCACTGGTAGCATGCTATGCTAAATCCCTATGCTCTATAGAGTACTGAGGAGACTAGTCATGGAAGGCGAGGTTATATGGAGCATCCTCTGAGGGTCAAATCAAGATGACAGAAAGGTCTCCCTACTTGAACTCTTTCTGATGTGAGACGTTACATAACAGGATGAGAGGGTACAGTGCCCTCCTGCTCTGACTACTCTCTATTCATGATGACACAACCTCTCTGTCAACCAAGAAAACAAAGGTCATTTATGAACATTTGAACATCTTGGCCATGTTCTATTATAATCTCCACCCGGCACAGCCAGAAGAGGACTGGCCACCCCACATAGCCTGGTTCCTCTCTAGGTTTCTTCCTAGGTTTTGGCCTGTCTAGGGAGTTTTTCCTAGCCACTGTGCTTCTACACCTGCATTGCTTGCTGTTTGGGGTTTTAGGCTGGGTTTCTGTACAGCACTTTAAGATATCAGCTGATGTAAGAAGGGCTTTATAAATACATTAGATTTGATTTGATTTGAAAGGCTGAGCAAGCAAACGTTTTATCATCTTATGTACATTCTGGTCCTGGGGAGTCTTTTCTCAAACAGATGTATCTGCAGAAGCACAGTCACAGTAAAAAGAGAGAGAAAACGTGTGTGTGAATATATTAGGGAGCACACTCTCAAGTGTTAGAATGAGTAAGTGTGTGTGTGTGTGTGTGTGTGTGTGTGTGTGTGTGTGTGTGTGTGTGTGTGTGTGTGTGTGTGTGTGTGTGTGTGTGTGTGTGTGTGTGTGTGTGTGTGTGTGTGTGTGTGTGTGTGTGTGTGTGTGTGTGTGTGTGTGTGTGTGTGTGTGTGTGTGTGCGCGTGCATGTCTTCTGGTTAACTGGATATAGACCTGGCTAGATGTATAAGATTAAACAAGCTGTAACATCACCAGGCCAGGGATAAGCAGATACTGTAGAGCTTCTCTAAGACACTCAGCACAGATTCAGCAGTACCACTGTTGGCTAGTGTCTAAGACACTCAGCACAGATTCAGCAGTACCACTGTTGGCTAGTGTCTAATACACTCAGTACAGATTCAGCAGTACCACTGTTGGCTAGTGTCTAAGACACTCAGTACAGATTCAGCAGTACCACTGTTGGCTAGTGTCTAATACACTCAGTACAGATTCAGCAGTACCACTGTTGGCTAGTGTCTAAGACACTCAGCACAGATTCAGCAGTACCACTGTTGGCTAGTGTCTAAGACACTCAGCACAGATTCAGCAGTACCACTGTTGGCTAGTGTCTAATACACTCAGTACAGATTCAGCAGTACCACTGTTGGCTAGTGTCTAAGACACTCAGTACAGATTCAGCAGTACCACTGTTGGCTAGTGTCTAAGACACTCAGTACAGATTCAGCAGTACCACTGTTGGCTAGTGTCTAGGACACTCAGTACAGATTCAGCAGTACCACTGTTGGCTAGTGTCTAAGACACTCAGTACAGATTCAGCAGTACCACTGTTGGCTAGTGTCTAGGACACTCAGTACAGATTCAGCAGTACCACTGTTGGCTAGTGTCTAGGACACTCAGTACAGATTCAGCAGTACCACTGTTGGCTAGTGTCTAATACACTCAGTACAGATTCAGCAGTACCACTGTTGGCTAGTGTCTAAGACACTCAGTACAGATTCAGCAGTACCACTGTTGGCTAGTGTCTGAGACACTCAGCACAGATTCAGCAGTACCACTGTTGGCTAGTGTCTAGGACACTCAGTACAGATTCAGCAGTACCACTGTTGGCTAGTGTCTAAGACACTCAGCACAGATTCAGCAGTACCACTGTTGGCTAGTGTCTAGGACACTCAGTACAGATTCAGCAGTACCACTGTTGGCTAGTGTCTAAGACACTCAGTACAGATTCAGCAGTACCACTGTTGGCTAGTGTCTAATACACTCAGTACAGATTCAGCAGTACCACTGTTGGCTAGTGTCTAATACACTCAGTACAGATTCAGCAGTACCACTGTTGGCTAGTGTCTAATACACTCAGCACAGATTCAGCAGTACCACTGTTGGCTAGTGTCTAATACACTCAGTACAGATTCAGCAGTACCACTGTTGGCTAGTGTCTAAGACACTCAGTACAGATTCAGCAGTACCACTGTTGGCTAGTGTCTAATACACTCAGTACAGATTCAGCAGTACCACTGTTGGCTAGTGTCTAATACACTCAGTACAGATTCAGCAGTACCACTGTTGGCTAGTGTCTAGGACCCTCAGTACAGATTCAGCAGTACCACTGTTGGCTAGTGTCTAAGACACTCAGTACAGATTCAGCAGTACCACTGTTGGCTAGTGTCTGAGACACTCAGCACAGATTCAGCAGTACCACTGTTGGCTAGTGTCTAGGACACTCAGTACAGATTCAGCAGTACCACTGTTGGCTAGTGTCTAAGACACTCAGCACAGATTCAGCAGTACCACTGTTGGCTAGTGTCTAATACACTCAGTACAGATTCAGTAGTACCACTGTTGGCTAGTGTCTAAGACACTCAGCACAGATTCAGCAGTACCACTGTTGGCTAGTGTCTAGGACACTCAGTACAGATTCAGCAGTACCACTGTTGGCTAGTGTCTAGGACACTCAGTACAGATTCAGCAGTACCACTGTTGGCTAGTGTCTAGGACACTCAGTACAGATTCAGCAGTACCACTGTTGGCTAGTGTCTAATACACTCAGTACAGATTCAGCAGTACCACTGTTGGCTAGTGTCTAATACACTCAGTACAGATTCAGCAGTACCACTGTTGGCTAGTGTCTATGACACTCAGTACAGATTCAGCAGTACCACTGTTGGCTAGTGTCTAAGACACTCAGTACAGATTCAGCAGTACCACTGTTGGCTAGTGTCTAAGACACTCAGTACAGATTCAGCAGTACCACTGTTGGCTAGTGTCTAAGACACTCAGTACAGATTCAGCAGTACCACTGTTGGCTAGTGTCTAATACACTCAGTACAGATTCAGCAGTACCACTGTTGGCTAGTGTCTAATACACTCAGTACAGATTCAGCAGTACCACTGTTGGCTAGTGTCTATGACACTCAGTACAGATTCAGCAGTACCACTGTTGGCTAGTGTCTAAGACACTCAGTACAGATTCAGCAGTACCACTGTTGGCTAGTGTCTAAGACACTCAGTACAGATTCAGCAGTACCACTGTTGGCTAGTGTCTAATACACTCAGTACAGATTCAGCAGTACCACTGTTGGCTAGTGTCTAAGACACTCAGCACAGATTCAGCAGTACCACTGTTGGCTAGTGTCTAATACACTCAGTACAGATTCAGCAGTACCACTGTTGGCTAGTGTCTAAGACACTCAGTACAGATTCAGCAGTACCACTGTTGGCTAGTGTCTAAGACACTCAGTACAGATTCAGCAGTACCACTGTTGGCTAGTGTCTAAGACACTCAGTACAGATTCAGCAGTACCACTGTTGGCTAGTGTCTAAGACACTCAGCACAGATTCAGCAGTACCACTGTTGGCTAGTGTCTAAGACACTCAGTACAGATTCAGCAGTACCACTGTTGGCTAGTGTCTAAGACACTCAGCACAGATTCAGCAGTACCACTGTTGGCTAGTGTCTAGGACACTCAGTACAGATTCAGCAGTACCACTGTTGGCTAGTGTCTAAGACACTCAGTACAGATTCAGCAGTACCACTGTTGGCTAGTGTCTAGGACACTCAGTACAGATTCAGCAGTACCACTGTTGGCTAGTGTCTAAGACACTCAGCACAGATTCAGCAGTACCACTGTTGGCTAGTGTCTAAGACACTCAGCACAGATTCAGCAGTACCACTGTTGGCTAGTGTCTAAGACACTCAGTACAGATTCAGCAGTACCACTGTTGGCTAGTGTCTAAGACACTCAGTACAGATTCAGCAGTACCACTGTTGGCTAGTGTCTATGACACTCAGTACAGATTCAGCAGTACCACTGTTGGCTAGTGTCTAGGACACTCAGTACAGATTCAGCAGTACCACTGTTGGCTAGTGTCTAGGACACTCAGTACAGATTCAGCAGTACCACTGTTGGCTGGTGTCTAGACACTCAGTACAGATTCAGCAGTACCACTGTTGGCTAGTGTCTAAGACACTCAGTACAGATTCAGCAGTACCACTGTTGGCTAGTGTCTAAGACACTCAGTACAGATTCAGCAGTACCACTGTTGGCTAGTGTCTAAGACACTCAGTACAGATTCAGCAGTACCACTGTTGGCTAGTGTCTAATACACTCAGTACAGATTCAGCAGTACCACTGTTGGCTAGTGTCTAAGACACTCAGTACAGATTCAGCAGTACCACTGTTGGCTAGTGTCTAAGACACTCAGTACAGATTCAGCAGTACCACTGTTGGCTAGTGTCTAATACACTCAGTACAGATTCAGCAGTACCACTGTTGGCTAGTGTCTAATACACTCAGTACAGATTCAGCAGTACCACTGTTGGCTAGTGTCTAATACACTCAGTACAGATTCAGCAGTACCACTGTTGGAGTGTCTAATACACTCAGTACAGATTCAGCAGTACCACTGTTGGCTAGTGTCTAATACACTCAGTACAGATTCAGCAGTACCACTGTTGGCTAGTGTCTAGGACACTCAGTACAGATTCAGCAGTACCACTGTTGGCTAGTGTCTAATACACTCAGTACAGATTCAGCAGTACCACTGTTGGCTAGTGTCTAATACACTCAGTACAGATTCAGCAGTACCACTGTTGGCTAGTGTCTAAGACACTCAGTACAGATTCAGCAGTACCACTGTTGGCTAGTGTCTAAGACACTCAGTACAGATTCAGCAGTACCACTGTTGGCTAGTGTCTAAGACACTCAGTACAGATTCAGCAGTACCACTGTTGGCTAGTGTCTAAGACACTCAGCACAGATTCAGCAGTACCACTGTTGGCTAGTGTCTAAGACACTCAGTACAGATTCAGCAGTACCACTGTTGGCTAGTGTCTAAGACACTCAGTACAGATTCAGCAGTACCACTGTTGGCTAGTGTCTAAGACACTCAGTACAGATTCAGCAGTACCACTGTTGGCTAGTGTCTAAGACACTCAGTACAGATTCAGCAGTACCACTGTTGGCTAGTGTCTAAGACACTCAGTACAGATTCAGCAGTACCACTGTTGGCTAGTGTCTAAGACACTCAGTACAGATTCAGCAGTACCACTGTTGGCTAGTGTCTAAGACACTCAGTACAGATTCAGCAGTACCACTGTTGGCTAGTGTCTAAGACACTCAGTACAGATTCAGCAGTACCACTGTTGGCTAGTGTCTAAGACACTCAGTACAGATTCAGCAGTACCACTGTTGGCTAGTGTCTAAGACACTCAGTACAGATTCAGCAGTACCACTGTTGGCTAGTGTCTAATACACTCAGTACAGATTCAGCAGTACCACTGTTGGCTAGTGTCTAGGACACTCAGTACAGATTCAGCAGTACCACTGTTGGCTAGTGTCTAAGACACTCAGTACAGATTCAGCAGTACCACTGTTGGCTAGTGTCTAATACACTCAGTACAGATTCAGCAGTACCACTGTTGGCTAGTGTCTAAGACACTCAGTACAGATTCAGCAGTACCACTGTTGGCTAGTGTCTAGGACACTCAGTACAGATTCAGCAGTACCACTGTTGGCTAGTGTCTAGGACACTCAGTACAGATTCAGCAGTACCACTGTTGGCTAGTGTCTAAGACACTCAGTACAGATTCAGCAGTACCACTGTTGGCTAGTGTCTAAGACACTCAGTACAGATTCAGCAGTACCACTGTTGGCTAGTGTCTAATACACTCAGTACAGATTCAGCAGTACCACTGTTGGCTAGTGTCTAAGACACTCAGTACAGATTCAGCAGTACCACTGTTGGCTAGTGTCTAATACACTCAGTACAGATTCAGCAGTACCACTGTTGGCTAGTGTCTAAGACACTCAGTACAGATTCAGCAGTACCACTGTTGGCTAGTGTCTAATACACTCAGTACAGATTCAGCAGTACCACTGTTGGCTAGTGTCTAATACACTCAGTACAGATTCAGCAGTACCACTGTTGGCTAGTGTCTAGGACACTCAGTACAGATTCAGCAGTACCACTGTTGGCTAGTGTCTAGGACACTCAGTACAGATTCAGCAGTACCACTGTTGGCTAGTGTCTAGGACACTCAGTACAGATTCAGCAGTACCACTGTTGGCTAGTGTCTAGGACACTCAGTACAGATTCAGCAGTACCACTGTTGGCTAGTGTCTAAGACACTCAGTACAGATTCAGCAGTACCACTGTTGGCTAGTGTCTAGGACACTCAGTACAGATTCAGCAGTACCACTGTTGGCTAGTGTCTAGGACACTCAGTACAGATTCAGCAGTACCACTGTTGGCTAGTGTCTAAGACACTCAGTACAGATTCAGCAGTACCACTGTTGGCTAGTGTCTAGGACACTCAGTACAGATTCAGCAGTACCACTGTTGGCTAGTGTCTAGGACACTCAGTACAGATTCAGCAGTACCACTGTTGGCTAGTGTCTAGGACACTCAGTACAGATTCAGCAGTACCACTGTTGGCTAGTGTCTAAGACACTCAGTACAGATTCAGCAGTACCACTGTTGGCTAGTGTCTAGGACACTCAGTACAGATTCAGCAGTACCACTGTTGGCTAAGACACTCAGTACAGTGTCTGAGACACTCAGTACAGATTCAGCAGTACCACTGTTGGCTAGTGTCTGAGACACTCAGCACAGATTCAGCAGTACCACTGTTGGCTAGTGTCTAGGACACTCAGTACAGATTCAGCAGTACCACTGTTGGCTAGTGTCTAAGACACTCAGCACAGATTCAGCAGTACCACTGTTGGCTAGTGTCTAAGACACTCAGTACAGATTCAGCAGTACCACTGTTGGCTAGTGTCTAGGACACTCAGTACAGATTCAGCAGTACCACTGTTGGCTAGTGTCTAAGACACTCAGTACAGATTCAGCAGTACCACTGTTGGCTAGTGTCTAAGACACTCAGTACAGATTCAGCAGTACCACTGTTGGCTAGTGTCTAAGACACTCAGTACAGATTCAGCAGTACCACTGTTGGCTAGTGTCTAAGACACTCAGTACAGATTCAGCAGTACCACTGTTGGCTAGTGTCTAGGACACTCAGTACAGATTCAGCAGTACCACTGTTGGCTAGTGTCTAAGACACTCAGTACAGATTCAGCAGTACCACTGTTGGCTAGTGTCTAAGACACTCAGTACAGATTCAGCAGTACCACTGTTGGCTAGTGTCTAAGACACTCAGCACAGATTCAGCAGTACCACTGTTGGCTAGTGTCTAAGACACTCAGTACAGATTCAGCAGTACCACTGTTGGCTAGTGTCTAAGACACTCAGTACAGATTCAGCAGTACCACTGTTGGCTAGTGTCTAAGACACTCAGTACAGATTCAGCAGTACCACTGTTGGCTAGTGTCTAAGACACTCAGCACAGATTCAGCAGTACCACTGTTGGCTAGTGTCTAAGACACTCAGCACAGATTCAGCAGTACCACTGTTGGCTAGTGTCTAAGACACTCAGTACAGATTCAGCAGTACCACTGTTGGCTAGTGTCTAAGACACTCAGCACAGATTCAGCAGTACCACTGTTGGCTAGTGTCTATGACACTCAGTACAGATTCAGCAGTACCACTGTTGGCTAGTGTCTAAGACACTCAGTACAGATTCAGCAGTACCACTGTTGGCTAGTGTCTAAGACACTCAGTACAGATTCAGCAGTACCACTGTTGGCTAGTGTCTAAGACACTCAGCACAGATTCAGCAGTACCACTGTTGGCTAGTGTCTAAGACACTCAGCACAGATTCAGCAGTACCACTGTTGGCTAGTGTCTAATACACTCAGTACAGATTCAGCAGTACCACTGTTGGCTAGTGTCTAAGACACTCAGTACAGATTCAGCAGTACCACTGTTGGCTAGTGTCTAAGACACTCAGCACAGATTCAGCAGTACCACTGTTGGCTAGTGTCTAATACACTCAGTACAGATTCAGCAGTACCACTGTTGGCTAGTGTCTATGACACTCAGCACAGATTCAGCAGTACCACTGTTGGCTAGTGTCTAGGACACTCAGTACAGATTCAGCAGTACCACTGTTGGCTAGTGTCTAGACACTCAGTACAGATTCAGCAGTACCACTGTTGGCTAGTGTCTAATACACTCAGTACAGATTCAGCAGTACCACTGTTGGCTAGTGTCTAGGACACTCAGTACAGATTCAGCAGTACCACTGTTGGCTAGTGTCTAGGACACTCAGTACAGATTCAGCAGTACCACTGTTGGCTAGTGTCTAAGACACTCAGCACAGATTCAGCAGTACCACTGTTGGCTAGTGTCTAAGACACTCAGCACAGATTCAGCAGTACCACTGTTGGCTAGTGTCTAAGACACTCAGTACAGATTCAGCAGTACCACTGTTGGCTAGTGTCTAAGACACTCAGCACAGATTCAGCAGTACCACTGTTGGCTAGTGTCTAATACACTCAGTACAGATTCAGCAGTACCACTGTTGGCTAGTGTCTAGGACACTCAGTACAGATTCAGCAGTACCACTGTTGGCTAGTGTCTAAGACACTCAGTACAGATTCAGCAGTACCACTGTTGGCTAGTGTCTAAGACACTCAGTACAGATTCAGCAGTACCACTGTTGGCTAGTGTCTAAGACACTCAGCACAGATTCAGCAGTACCACTGTTGGCTAGTGTCTAAGACACTCAGTACAGATTCAGCAGTACCACTGTTGGCTAGTGTCTAGGACACTCAGTACAGATTCAGCAGTACCACTGTTGGCTAGTGTCTAAGACACTCAGTACAGATTCAGCAGTACCACTGTTGGCTAGTGTCTAAGACACTCAGTACAGATTCAGCAGTACCACTGTTGGCTAGTGTCTAAGACACTCAGCACAGATTCAGCAGTACCACTGTTGGCTAGTGTCTAAGACACTCAGTACAGATTCAGCAGTACCACTGTTGGCTAGTGTCTAAGACACTCAGCACAGATTCAGCAGTACCACTGTTGGCTAGTGTCTAAAACACTCAGCACAGATTCAGCAGTACCACTGTTGGCTAGTGTCTAAGACACTCTGCACAGATTCAGCAGTACCACTGTTGGCTAGTGTCTAAGACACTCAGCACAGATTCAGCAGTACCACTGTTGGCTAGTGTCTAATACACTCAGTACAGATTCAGCAGTACCACTGTTGGCTAGTGTCTAAAACACTCAGCACAGATTCAGCAGTACCACTGTTGGCTAGTGTCTATGACACTCAGTACAGATTCAGCAGTACCACTGTTGGCTAGTGTCTAAGACACTCAGTACAGATTCAGCAGTACCACTGTTGGCTAGTGTCTAAGACACTAAGCACAGATTCAGCAGTACCACTGTTGGCTAGTGTCTAAAACACTCAGCACAGATTCAGCAGTACCACTGTTGGCTAGTGTCTAAGACACTCAGCACAGATTCAGCAGTACCACTGTTGGCTAGTGTCTAAGACACTCAGTACAGATTCAGCAGTACCACTGTTGGCTAGTGTCTAAGACACTCAGCACAGATTCAGCAGTACCACTGTTGGCTAGTGTCTAAAACACTCAGTACAGATTCAGCAGTACCACTGTTGGCTAGTGTCTAGGACACTCAGTACAGATTCAGCAGTACCACTGTTGGCTAGTGTCTAGGACACTCAGTACAGATTCAGCAGTACCACTGTTGGCTAGTGTCTAGGACACTCAGTACAGATTCAGCAGTACCACTGTTGGCTAGTGTCTATGACACTCAGTACAGATTCAGCAGTACCACTGTTGGCTAGTGTCTATGACACTCAGCACAGATTCAGCAGTACCACTGTTGGCTAGTGTCTAAGACACTCTGCACAGATTCAGCAGTACCACTGTTGGCTAGTGTCTAAGACACTCAGTACAGATTCAGCAGTACCACTGTTGGCTAGTGTCTAAGACACTCAGTACAGATTCAGCAGTACCACTGTTGGCTAGTGTCTGAGACACTCAGTACAGATTCAGCAGTACCACTGTTGGCTAGTGTCTAAAACACTCAGCACAGATTCAGCAGTACCACTGCAGTGTTGGCTAGTGTCTAAGACACTCAGCACAGATTCAGCAGTACCACTGTTGGCTAGTGTCTAAGACACTCAGCACAGATTCAGCAGTACCACTGTTGGCTAGTGTCTAAGACACTCAGCACAGATTCAGCAGTACCACTGTTGGCTAGTGTCTAAGACACTCAGCACAGATTCAGCAGTACCACTGTTGGCTAGTGTCTAAGACACTCAGCACAGATTCAGCAGTACCACTGTTGGCTAGTGTCTAAGACACTCAGCACAGATTCAGCAGTACCACTGTTGGCTAGTGTCTAAGACACTCTGCACAGATTCAGCAGTACCACTGTTGGCTAGTGTCTAAGACACTCTGCACAGATTCAGCAGTACCACTGTTGGCTAGTGTCTAAGACACTCTGCACAGATTCAGCAGTACCACTGTTGGCTAGTGTCTAAGACACTCAGCACAGATTCAGCAGTACCACTGTTGGCTAGTGTCTAGGACACTCAGTACAGATTCAGCAGTACCACTGTTGGCTAGTGTCTAGGACACTCAGTACAGATTCAGCAGTACCACTGTTGGCTAGTGTCTATGACACTCAGTACAGATTCAGCAGTACCACTGTTTGCTAGTGTCTATGACACTCAGCACAGATTCAGCAGTACCACTGTTGGCTAGTGTCTAAGACACTCTGCACAGATTCAGCAGTACCACTGTTGGCTAGTGTCTATGACACTCAGTACAGATTCAGCAGTACCACTGTTGGCTAGTGTAGGCTACACTACTCTGTAGTGGGAAGTGACCTCTCAGCCCCTGTATGCCAGCAGTCATTACCAGTGTTCAAAGGGAGAAACCTCTGTACATTTCATCTATGACCCCTAAATGTACCACTGTGTTCTGAGACAGAAGTTCTAGATAGATCTAATACACTCAGTACAGATTCTCAGGCTTCTAGGACACAGGAGCTACGTTTAAAAGCACTCAGTAAAGGAGCCACTGTTTGCTTTACAAGTTCCCCACCGCCAAGAGAAACCCAGAGACATGCAGACTGTTGGCAGATTCAGCAGTACCACTGTTCAAGGGAAAGTGAGTCATTTTGCTAAGTAAACCCAACAATGCCTTGGTTCATGTGTCTAATTGTATTTGACACTCAGCACAGACAGCTGAGTGTTTCATGTGAAGATATGTTTGTCTCTACAGATTGATTTTGAATGGCTAAGGTGTTCCACTATTGGGATAGCTACTCAGCAGAATATTCTATTCTACTATGCATTGGTAGTCTAAGACACTCTGCACAGATGGCATGGCTACATACAACATGCAAAGCTTTTATTGATAAGATAGTTCTATATTTAAGTTAAAAACAGTGTTATATAATGAACACAAATATAGAATGCTTTACTCTTTAAAACCCTGATAGATATCAACCACATTGCCTCAATCAGTGAATTATCAAATCTCTTCTTTAGTACCTTCCTCTAAAATATGAAAGCAATAACTACTATTGTATACTGCTACATGGGCTTGTGGGCAGTTTTCTAGTTTGAGCTATTCAAACCTATACTTTAATGTATGTTACAGGGCCCATGTTCAAATTGCCACTGGCAGATATCAGCAGAGTGGATGTTGGCCCACCACCTCAACTCACTCAACAAGATGGAGCTGCTCTTCCTCCCGAGGAAGGCCTGCCTGCTCCAAGACCTCTCCATAACGGTCTGACAACTCCACTGTGTCCCCTCCCAGACTGCAAAGAACCTCAGCACAGATTGACATGACCCTGGACAACACCCTAGTGTCTAAGGTCAGTTCTCTGCAAACATCAAAGTGACTTACCATCCAGAATGCTGAATAATAACTGCCCCAGTGTCTAAGACACCTACTTCAGGCTCTGTCTAATACACTCAGTACAATTCCTACACTGTTGGCAACGTTCTGCCACCTCTGGTGTCTTAGACCTTCCACCCCAGCCTTCAGCAGCCCAGTTCGAACTCAGTACAGATTCAGCTCTGTCCTAGCATCCCAATGGTGGAACTCAGCTTCAGCAGTACCCCTGAAGACACTTGGACAGCAGTACCCCTAGTGTCCCCCACAGACACACCACTATTTTTAAAAAAGGCACTATGTAGATCCGAAAAGGATTATTTGGATGTTCCCATAGGTGAACCCTTTAAATAACCCTTTTTTGGTTCCAGGTAAAACCCTTTCGCGTTCTTTGTAGAACCCTTTCCACTAAGAGTTCTACATGGAACCCACAAAAAGTTCAACTTGGAACCAAAAACAGTTATTCTGTATGGAGCCCTTTTTTCTAAGAGTGTAGCAATCATAAGATGAATGCACTAACTGTAAGTCGCTTTGGATAATAGCATCTGCTAAATGACTAAAATGTTCATGTAAAATGTCTAACATTATTGCAACCCTACACCCTTCACATTCAGTCTTTGCGTGAGCATTTTTGGCCAAAAATCACTTATTGAGATGTGAAGTTGTCTTTAGCAAAGAAGGCAATGACATGAAAGCGTCATGGCACTCACTCTATACCCCAAAGGCTTGTTGGCATGGAAGCTTTCCGTTCGCCCTATCAGCACAGCCCCATTGAGGGAGAAGAGAAACAGTAGTTCCACTGATACACAGCTTTTTCCTTCACATTGCAGGCTTTGCCAAATGGATGTTAGATTACTCTTGCCTGTGAATCTCACAAACACAGAGAAAGACGCTGTATTTTAACTGTAACGCCGAAGCCACTTTTTGTTCTAATTAACAATAAAACAGAAGCATTTTAGTCAACAGCTCCAAAAGATACACCATTGATTAAAAAAAAGTATTCTGAAAATGAGTGAAAAAGGAGAATCAACTAACTATGTTCTATTTCCCTCAACTCTCATTTCGCCTCATGCGTGGGTTCAGTTCAATAACTAATATCTTAACGATGGATTTACTCTGCCTGACGTATCATTTCATGTACTCTCTGAGCATGTCATTTCTCAGCAACATAGAGGAGTTGTATTTTCTCTGCTGACAACTCAGTGACCAACACTAAAATAGCACTGGAGAAGTAGAAGTTGATTTGACGGGACATGAACAAGTAAAAGCTATTATTGCAGCATGTCAGGTGATTCGGAAAGAATGTCTCGACTTGATCCATTTGCAGAAGTGTACATTTCCGAGGTGATTTTAATGTGTATCTCCTGCAAAAAACACTCTGTATTTAACATGGTTGTGAATATTAATCTACAGGGGCCTCTCGGTTCCTTTTAATGCCATTATGAGGTCATTTTCACAGCACAAAGTGCCTTGAATTGCGCGTGCTATTTTATACATTGCCTGGAAATGATTGAAAAACCTGAAGTGAAAATGTACAGACTCTGGAATATAAATAGCCACAAAACCACCAGGAAACATTTGAACATATCTCTAAACAGATTTCCATCCAACCTTTATATGAGCCTAAAGTACATGTCCGATTGAAAAAAAATGGCACGAAAGGCCTGATGGAAACAGCAAATTTGTAAAAAATGTCGATAAAACAAAAAACGCAAGGCAATGTGGGATTTTACATGGGATTTTAACATCAAAAGTAATTTTATGTGCACGCACAGATTTTCATCCGCAACAAGTTCATTTGATGGAAACATCTCTGTTGGAAAAATGTGCATATTGTTTTGATACAGATTTTAGAATATTTCCATGAAAGTCTGTCGCCAATTGGACGGAATCCTAGCGCCTGAAACAATGCTGTTGTTCTCTTTAAACTCACATCAAATGAAGAAAGGATGCCATTGGTCTTCCGAAGAGCACATACTGTGCAGTGCAGTGCATTCCAAAAGTATTTAGACTACAATAATTGTTCCACATTTTATTACATTACAGTCTTATTCTAAAAGGTATTCAAATGCCCCCCCATCAATCTACACATAATACCCCATAATGACAAAGCAAGTGTTCTTGTTAAGTTGAATTCCAGACACCCTATACATTTGGCCATAATGTTATTGCTGAGTTCCAGACACCCTATAGATTTGGCCATAGTGCTATTGTTGAGTTCCAGACACCCTATAGATATGTCCATAGTGTTATTGTTGAGTTCCAGACACCCTATAGATATGGCCATAGTGTTATTGTTGAGTTCCAGACACCCTATAGATATGGCCATAGTGTTATTGTTGAGTTGAGTTCCAGACACCCAAGAGACATGGTCATAGTGTTATTGCTGAGTTCCAGACACCCTATAGATTTGGCCATAGTGTTATTGTTGATTTCCAGACACCTTATAGATTTGGCCATAGTGTTATTGTTGAGTTCCAGACACCCTATAGATATGGCCATAGTGTTATTGCTGAGTTCCAGACACCCTATAGATTTGGCCATAGTGTTATTGTTGATTTCCAGACACCATATAGATTTGGCCATAGTGTTATTGTTGAGTTCCAGACACCCTATAGATATGGCCATAGTGTTATTGCTGAGTTCCAGACACCCTATAGATATGGTCATAGTGTTATTGTTGAGTTGAGTTCCAGACACCCTATAGATATGGTCATAATGTTATTGTTGAGTTCCAGACACCCTATAGACATGGTCATAGTGTTATTGTTGAGTTCCAGACACCCTATAGATATGGTCATAGTGTTATTGTTGAGTTCCAGACACCCTATAGATATGGCCATAGTGTTATTGTTGAGTTCCAGACACCCTATAGATATGGCCATAGTGTTATTGTTGAGTTCCAGACACCTTATAGATATGGTCATAGTGTTATTGTTGAGTTCCAGACACCCTATAGACATGGTCATAGTGGTATTGTTGAGTTCCAGACACCCTATAGATATGGTCATAGTGTTATTGTTGAGTTCCAGAAACCCTATAGATTTGGCCATAGTGTTATTGTTGAGTTCCAGACACCCTATAGATATGGCCATAGTGTTATTGTTGAGTTGAGTTCCAGACACCCTATAGATATGGTCATAGTGTTATTGTTGAGTTCCAGACACCCTATAGATATGGTCATAGTGTTATTGTTGAGTTCCAGACACCCTATAGATATGGTCATAGTGTTATTGTTGAGTTGAGTTCCAGACACCCTATAGATATGGTCATAGTGTTATTGTTGAGTTGAGTTCCAGACACCCTATAGATATGTCCATAGTGTTATTGTTGAGTTCCAGACACCCTATAGATATGGCCATAGTGTTATTGTTGAGTTCCAGACACCCTATAGATATGGTCATAGTGTTATTGTTGAGTTCCAGACACCCTATAGATATGGTCATAGTGTTATTGTTGAGTTGAGTTCCAGACACCCTATAGAAATGGTCATAGTGTTATTGTTGAGTTGAGTTCCAGACACCCTATAGATATGGTCATAGTGTTATTGTTGAGTTCCAGACACCCTATAGATATGGCCATAGTGTTATTGTTGAGTTCCAGACACCCTATAGATATGGTCATAGTGTTATTGTTGAGTTCCAGACACCCTATAGATATGGTCATAGTGGTATTGCTGAGTTCCAGACACCCTATAGACATGACCATAGTGTTATTGCTGAGTTCCAGACACCCTATAGATATGGTCATAGTGGTATTGTTGAGTTCCAGACACCCTATAGATATGGCCATAGTGTTATTGTTGAGTTCCAGACACCCTATAGATATGGTCATAGTGTTATTGTTGAGTTCCAGACACCCTATAGATATGGCCATAGTGTTATTGTTGAGTTCCAGACACCCTATAGATATGGTCATAGTGTTATTGTTGAGTTCCAGACACCCTATAGATATGGCCATAGTGTTATTGTTGAGTTCCAGACACCCTATAGATATGGTCATAGTGGTATTGCTGAGTTCCAGACACCCTACAGACATGACCATAGTGTTATTGCTGAGTTCCAGACACCCTATAGATATGGTCATAGTGGTATTGTTGAGTTCCAGACACCCTATAGATATGGCCATAGTGTTATTGTTGAGTTCCAGACACCCTATAGATATGGTCATAGTGTTATTGTTGAGTTCCAGACACCCTATAGATATGGCCATAGTGTTATTGTTGAGTTCCAGACACCCTATAGATATGGTCATAGTGTTATTGTTGAGTTCCAGACACCCTATAGATATGGCCATAGTGTTATTGTTGAGTTGAGTTCCAGACACGATATAGATATGGTCATAGTGTTATTGTTGAGTTCCAGACACCCTATAGACATGGTCATAGTGTTATTGTTGAGTTCCAGACACCCTATAGATATGGTCATAGTGTTATTGTTGAGTTCCAGACACCCTATAGATATGGTCATAGTGTTATTGCTGAGTTCCAGACACCCTATAGATATGGTCCTAGTGTTATTGTTGAGTTGAGTTCCAGACACCCTATAGATATGGTCATAGTGTTATTGCTGAGTTCCAGACACCCTATAGACATGACCATAGTGTTATTGCTGAGTTCCAGACACCCTATAGATATGGTCATAGTGGTATTGTTGAGTTCCAGACACCCTATAGATATGGCCATAGTGTTATTGTTGAGTTCCAGACACCCTATAGATATGGTCATAGTGTTATTGTTGAGTTCCAGACACCCTATAGATATGGCCATAGTGTTATTGTTGAGTTCCAGACACCCTATAGATATGGTCATAGTGTTATTGTTGAGTTCCAGACACCCTATAGATATGGCCATAGTGTTATTGTTGAGTTGAGTTCCAGACACGATATAGATATGGTCATAGTGTTATTGTTGAGTTCCAGACACCCTATAGATATGGTCATAGTGTTATTGTTGAGTTCCAGACACCCTATAGATATGGTCATAGTGTTATTGCTGAGTTCCAGACACCCTATAGATATGGTCCTAGTGTTATTGTTGAGTTGAGTTCCAGACACCCTATAGATATGGTCATAGTGTTATTGCTGAGTTCCAGACACCCTATAGATATGGTCATAGTGTTATTGTTGAGTTCCAGACACCCTATAGATATGGTCATAGTGTTATTGCTGAGTTCCAGACACCCTATAGATATGGTCATAGTGTTATTGCTGAGTTCCAGACACTCTATAGATATGGTCATAGTGTTATTGTTGAGTTCCAGACACCCTATAGATATGGTCATAGTGGTATTGCTGAGTTCCAGACACCCTATAGATATGGTCATAGTGGTATTGCTGAGTTCCAGACACCCTATAGACATGGCCATAGTGTTATTGCTGAGTTCCAGACACCCTATAGATATGGTCATAGTGGTATTGCTGAGTTCCAGACACCCTATAGACATGACCATAGTGTTATTGCTGAGTTCCAGACACCCTATAGATATGGTCATAGTGGTATTGCTGAGTTCCAGACACCCTATAGACATGACCATAGTGTTATTGCTGAGTTCCAGACATCTTGAAACGCATGTAAAGTGTACAATGCAACTGTATTATACATTTTCAACTGCCCTGAGGGGATTTTAACAGGGTACTTTACACATTCTCATGTTAAACTGCCCTGAGGGGATTTTACATTTAACATTTACATTTAAGTCATTTTTAACAGGGTACTTTAACAGGGTACTTTACACATTCTCATTCTCATTTTCAACTGCCCTGAGGGGATTTTAACAGGGTACTTTACACATTCTCATTTTCAACTGCCCTGAGGGGATTTTATCAGGGTACTTTACACATTCTCATTTCAACTGCCCTGAGGGGATTTTAACAGGGTACTTTACACATTCTCATTTTCAACTGCCCTGAGGGGATTTTATCAGGGTACTTTACACATTCTCATTTTCAACTGCCCTGAGGGGATTTTAACAGGGTACTTTACACATTCTCATTTTCAACTGCCCTGAGGGGATTTTAACAGGGTACTTTACACATTCTCATTTTAAACTGCCCTGAGGGGATTTTAACAGGGTACTTTACACATTCTCATTTTAAACTGCCCTGAGGGGATTTTAGCATGGTACTTTACACATTCTCATTTTCAACTGCCCTGAGGGGATTTTAACAGGGTACTTTACACATTCTCATTTTCAACTGCCCTGAGGGGATTTTAACAGGGTACTTTACACATTCTCATTTTAAACTGCCCTGAGGGGATTTTAACAGGGTACTTTACACATTCTCATTTTCAACTGCCCTGAGGGGATTTTAACAGGGTACTTTACACATTCTCATTTTCAACTGCCCTGGGGGGATTTTAACAGGGTACTTTACACATTCTCATTTTCAACTGCCCTGAGGGGATTTTAACAGGGTACTTTACACATTCTCATTTTCAACTGCCCTGGGGGGATTTTAACAGGGTACTTTACACATTCTCATTTTAAACTGCCCTGAGGGGATTTTAACAGGGTACTTTACACATTCTCATTTTAAACTGCCCTGAGGGGATTTTAACAGGGTACTTTACACATTCTCATTTTCAACTGCCCTGAGGGGATTTTAACAGGGTACTTTACACATTCTCATTTTAAATGAGGGGAAAATTGTAGCATGTTGGAGCGTTGCCAGATTCATTTAATGACATTCCAAATGAACAAAAACTAACCTACAGCTCAACTACATACCAACTAACCTACAGCTCAACTACATACCAACTAACCTACAGCTCAACTACATACCAACTAACCTACAACTCAACTACATACCAACTAACCTACAGCTCAACTACATATCAACTAACCTACAGCTCAACTACATACCAACTAACCTACAGCTCAACTACATACCAACTAACCTATAGACTGTTTGTGAGTAATTTAAATCATTCAGAGACTCTCACAGTTTTGAATAACAGTTATGACTCCAACAGTTATGTACAATATGATCGTGTTGCGATCTGATGCACATTCAAATGTCATAAATCAGCACTGCAGATCTCTCCTTGTCCTATGCTGTGTCCTGATTGTATTACTGTTGATGATATCTGGAAATGTGCATGTACACCCTGGTCCATCTACTGTTGATGATATCTGGAAATGTGCATGTACACCCTGGTCCATCTACTGTTGATGATATCTGGAAATGTGCATGTACACCCTGGTCCATCTACTGTTGATGATATCTGGAAATGTGCATGTACACCCTGGTCCATCTACTGTTGATGATATCTGGAAATGTGCATGTACACCCTGGTCCATATACTGTTGATGATATCTGGAAATGTGCATGTACACCCTGGTCCATCTACTGTTGATGATATCTGGAAATGTGCATGTACACCCTGGTCCATCTACTCTTGAAGATATCTGGAAATGTGCATGTACACCCTGGCCCATCTACTGTTGATGATATCTGGAAATGTGCATGTACACCCTGGTCCATCTACTGTTGACGATATCTGGAAATGTGCATGTACACCCTGGCCCATCTACTGTTGACGATATCTGGAAATGTGCATGTACACCCTGGTCCATCTACTGTTGCTTGCCCCAATTCTGACTTGAGCTCTGATATCTGCTTCACTGATTTCTGCTCTCGTAAAAGCCTGGGTTTTAGGCACGTTAACACTAGAAGTTTATTACCTAAAATGGATCAATTGAAAGTGTAGGTTCACAGCTCCAATCCAGATGTGTTGGTCATTACTGAGATGTGGTTAAGGTAAGAGTGTTTTGAATACTGATGTTAACCTTTCTGGTTATAACCTTTTTCGTCAAGACAGATCTTCCAAAGGTGGGGGAGTGGCAATCTAAACCAAGGATCACCTTCAGTGCTCGGTTGTCTCTACCAAGTCTGTCCCCAAACAATTAGATTTGCTGGTTTTAAGCATTAAACTTTCAAATAGATCTTTGTTGACTGTTGCTGGGTGCTATCGTCCTCCATCATCACCGGCCTGTTCCCTACCTGCCCTAAGCTCTTTCCTGGCACCTTACACTAAGTCTGAATTTGACCTGCTTGGTGACCTACACTGGGACATGCTTAAACCACCTGACAAAGACCTAAAGCAATGGGACTTCATACATCTTTCTCAGATGATTACCAATCCCACAAGGTATGACTCCAAACACCCATAAAAGGCTACCCTCACAAATAATCCTGATAGGTATCCGAATGGTGTTTTTTGTAATGACCTTTTGTGATCACTGTTTACAGCCTGTGTTCGTAATGGCTGCTCAGTGAAACGACCTGTCCTGATTTGTCATAGATGCTTGCTAAAAAACTTTAATGAGCAAGCCTTCCTTTCAGAACTGGCCTCTGTAAAATGGTATAGGTGTAATGCTTCAGGTGTCGTAGGTGTGTGGAGTCAAACGCAGGAGACAGTGAGTGCAAAGCTGTGCGTCTTTAATAGCACCAACGCACCACAGGGTGCTCACAATAGTAACGGCCCCAAACACAGGGAATGAGAATGTACAACGGAAAAGTAACGACCAGGCACTAACACGTACCTCTACAACAGAGCCAAAGGTTACACTGAAATAATCCCGCACAACAACCAGGCGGGCCGGCTGTCTAATAAAGACAAACTAATTAACTAATTACACATGAACAGGTGCTACCACTAAACATACAAGGAGGGAGAGGAAAAACAATCAGTGGCAGCTAATAGGCCGGTGATGACGACCGCCGAGCGCCACCCGCCCGGGAAGGGGAAACACCCTCGGTCGGACTCGTGACAGTACCCCCCTCCTGACGCGCGGCTCCCGCAGCGCGCCGACACCGGCCTCGAGGTCGCCCCGGAGGACGAGGTGCAGGGCGATCCGGATGGAGGCGATGGAAATCCCTCAACATGGATGGATCCAAGATGTCCCTCACTGGTACCCAGCACCTCTCCTCCGGACCGTACCCCTCTAGGAAGGTGCCTAGGAGCCTTACTCTGAGCGCACACTGAGCAAGAGGAGACATAACCCTTAACGTCCTTAACCAACGTAGGCCACCAATACCTCCCCTGAAGGCTCCCCACTGTCCTCGTCACCCCAGGGTGACCCGAGGAGGGTAGGACGTGAGCCCACCGAATCAGCTTGTCCCGAACATCAAGCGGCACGTACCTTCGCCCCGCTGGACACTGAGGAGGCGCGGGTTCAGCCCGTAACGCCCGCTCGATGTCCGAGTCCACCTCCCATACCACTGGGGCTACCAGCTTAGAGGCGGGAAGGATGGGAGTAGGTTCGGTGGACCCATCCTCGGTGTCGTAAAGGCGGGACAGTGCGTCAGCCTTCACGTTCTGGGAGCCCGGTCTATAAGACAAAGTAAACCGGAACCGGGTAAAGAATATGGCCCACCTTGCCTGACGTGGGTTAAGTCTCCTTGCAGCCCGAATATACTCCAGATTCTGGTGGTCGGTCCAGATGAGAAAAGGGTGCTTAGCCCCCTCAAGCCAGCGTCTCCACACCTTCAGAGCTCTAACCACCGCTAGCAACTCCCGGTCCCCCACATCATAGTTACGCTCCGCTGGGCTGAGCTTCCTTGAGAAGAAAGCGCAGGGGCGGAGTTTTGGTGGCGTACCCGAGCGCTGTGATAGCACGGCACCCACCCCAGCCTCGGACGCGTCCACCTCCACTATGAATGCTAGAGAGGGATCCGGATGCGCCAACACGGGTGCATCAGTGAACAGCGCCTTCAACTTGTTGAATGCTCTGTCCGCCTGTGCTGACCACTGCAATCGCACCGGGCCCCCTCAGCAGTGAGGTAATGGGAGCCGCTATCTGGCCAAAACCCCGGATAAACCTCCGGTAGTAGTTGGCAAAACCCAAAAACCGCTGCACCTCCTTTACCGTGGTTGGAGTCGGCCAATTACGCACGGCCCTAATGCGGTCACCCTCCATCACCACCCCGAGGTGGAAATGCGATATCCCAGAAAAGAGACGGCTCGTTTAGAGAACACGCATTTCTCAGCCTTGACGTATAGGTCATGCTCCAGCAGTCTACCAAGCACTTTGCGCACCAGAGACACATGCGCGGTGTGAGTGGCCGAGTAGATCAGAATATCATCGATATAAACAACCACTCCCTGCCCGCACAGGTCCCTGAGAATCTCGTCTACAAAGGATTGGAAAACGGCTGGAGCATTCTTTAACCCATACGGCATGACGAGGTACTCATAGTGGCCGGATGTAGTACTAAATGCGGTTTTCCACTCGTCTCCCTTCCGAATACGCACCAGACTATACGCGCTCCTGAGATCCAGTTTTGTGAAGAACTGCGCTCCGTGGAACGATTCCACCGCCGTAGCGATGAGAGGTAGAGGGTAACTATACCCCACTGTGATGGCGTTTAGACCTCTATAATCGATACACGGACGCAAACCTCCCTCCTTTTTCCTCACAAAAAAGAAACTCGAGGAGACGGGTGAAATGGAGGGCCGAATGTACCCCTGTCCCAGCGACTCCGTGACATATGTCTCCATTGCCAACGTCTCCTCCTGGGACAGCGGGTACACGTGACTCTTGGGAAGCGCAGCGTCTACCTGGAGATCTATCGTACAATCCCTTCCCGGTCGATAAGGTGGTAATTTAGTCGCTTTCACTTTACTGAAAGCGATTGCCAAATCGGCATACTCGGGGGGAATGCACACCGTGGAACCCTGGTCTGGACTCTCCACCGACGTGGCACCGATGGAAACTCCCAAACACCTTCCAGAACACTCCTCTGACCACCCCTGGAGAACCCCTGTCTCCACGAAATTTTAGGATTGTGCCGGGCCAGCCAGGGAGTCCCCAGCACCACTGGAAACGCAGGCGAATCAATAATAAAAAAAAAACTGATACGCTCCCTATGATTCCCCTGCGTCACCATGTCCAGTGGGACCGTGGTCTCCCCGACCATCCCTGACCCTAATGGCCGGCTATCTAGGGAGTGCACGGGGAAAGGAGAATCTATCGGCACCAGCGGAACCCCTAACTTAAGGGCGAGTCCGCGATCCATAAAGTTCCCAGCTGCGCCTGAATCGACTAGCGCCCTATGCTGGGAAGAGGGAAAAAAGTGAAGGAAAGAGATTAAGACAAACATATGGCCAACAAGGGATTCTGGGTGAGTCTGATGCTGACTCACCTGGGGTGACCGAGAAGCGTTCCGCCTGCCATCTCTACTCCCAGACGGACCCCCCCAGCACCGATCAGACGTGTGTCCTCTCCGACCACAGTTGGTGCAGGGAAGGCCTCCTCCTCCGGTACCCCTCGGCGCAGCCCCTCCCAACTCCATCAGAATGGGAGCGGAGGGGCTGGGTGGTGGAACGCACAGGACCCTCTCTGAACGCCCGCGGGCAGCCAGCAGATTGTCCAGTCGAATGGACATGTCAATCAGCTGATCCAGTGACAGAGTGGTGTCCCGACACGCTAACTCCCGGCGGACGTCCTCTCGGAGACTACACCTGTAGTGGTCCATAAGGGCCCTGTCGTTCCACCCAGATCCGGCTGCCAAGGTCCGGAACTCCAGCGCGTAATCCTGGGCGCTCCTCCTCTCCTGCCTGAGATGAAAAAGTCATTCTCCCACCGCTCGGCCGTCTAGAGGGTGATCAAACACGGCACGGAAGCGGCAGGAAAACTCTGGGTAGTGCTCCCGCGCTGAGTCTGGGCCATTCCAGACTGCGTTCGCCCACTCCAGAGCACGACCCGTGAGGCAGGAGATGAGGACACTCACCCTCTCCGCTCCTGAGGGAGTGGGTCTAACGGTGGCCAGGTATAGCTCCAGCTGAAGCAGAAACCCCTGGCAACCCCCGCCGCTCCATCATAAGCCCTCGGTAGCGTCAGACGGAGGGTGCTGGAGTCGAGTGATGGGGAGTCCGGAGCCGGGGGTGCCGAAGGTGGAGAGAGGAGACCACTCCTCTCCCATCGGTCCATTCTCTCCATCACTTGATCCATCGCGGATCCGATCCGATGGAGAACGGTGGTGTGGTGGAGAACCCGTTCCTCCATCGATGGGAGAGGGTTGGCTGCTGCTCCTGCTGACTCCATTCAATTTGGTTGCGGTGCGGGATTCTGTAATGCTTCAGGTGTCGTAGGTGTGTGGAGTCAAACGCAGGAGACAGTGAGTGCAAAGCTGTGCGTCTTTAATAGCACCAACGCACCACAGGGTGCTCACAATAGTAACGGCCCCAAACACAGGGAATGAGAATGTACAACGGAAAAGTAACGACCAGGCACTAACACGTACCTCTACAACAGAGCCAAAGGTTACACTGAAATAATCCCGCACAACAACCAGGCGGGCCGGCTGTCTAATAAAGACAAACTAATTAACTAATTACACATGAACAGGTGCTACCACTAAACATACAAGGAGGGAGAGGAAAAACAATCAGTGGCAGCTAATAGGCCGGTGATGACGACCGCCGAGCGCCACCCGCCCGGGAAGGGGAAACACCCTCGGTCGGACTCGTGACAATAGGATCTGCTTGATTCTCTCTGTCGTAGACGCTTGGACATTCTTTTTTATATTTTTTGTGAGTATTGTCAACAAACACGCCCCATAAAGAAAATGAGAATCAAAAACACATTCAGCCCCTAGTTCGACCGTGATTATGCAGAGTTAATCCACCTCAAGAATAGTATTCGGCGAAAGGCCCGGCACACGTACAGTATATTCAGGCTGACTGGCTGTCGTTCAGGCAAATGAGAAATAAGTGCAATCAGACTATCCAAAGTTAGTTACTTTAAGGAGCAGTTCTCTCTCTGTGGGTCTAACCCCAAGAAGTTCTGGAAAACGGTTAAAGACCTAGGGAATAAACCTTCCTCCTCACAGCTGCCCATGTCCCTTAATGTTGATGATGTGGTTGTTACTGCACATGGTTGAGCTCGTTAATCACCACTTCATTAAGTTAGGATTCCCATTTGACTCAGCCACACCTCCTTGCCCATCCAACATTTTCTCATCTCCCACCCCCTCTAATAGGAGTGTCCCCGATGCTTCTCCCTCTTTTTCCCCTGCCCCGCTACAAAGTTTCTCCCTGCAGGCGGTCACTGAGTCCGAGGTGCTAAAGGTGCTTCTTAAACTTGACCCCAAAAATGGTTTAGACCCTTTCTTCTTTAAGGTTGCTGCCCCTATAATCTCCAAGCCTATCTCCAACCTTTTTCATCTGTCTCTCCTTTCTTGGGAGGTTCCCATTGCTTGGAAGGCAGCCACAGTTCGTCCTTTATTTAAAGGGGGAGATCAAGCTGATCCTAACTGTTATAGGCCTATTTCTATTTTGCCCTGTTTATCAAAAGTGTTGGAAAAACTTGTCAATAATCAACTGACTGGCTTTCTTGATGTGTATAGTATTCTCTTGGGTATGCAATCTGGTTTCCGCTCAGGTTATGGATGTGTCACTGTAACCTTAAAGGTCCTCAGGGATGTCACCATTGCCCTTGATTCTAAGCAATATTGTGCTGCTATTTTTATTGACTTGGCCAAAGGAGTATTGGTGTCTCTGATGGGTCTTTGGGCTGGTTTGCTAACTACCTCTCTCAAAGAGTGCTGTATATAAAGTCAGAAAATCTGCTGTCTCAGCCACTGCCTGTCACCAAGGGAGTACTCCAAGGCTCGATCCTCGGCCCAATGCTCTTCTCAATTTACATCAACAACATAGCTGAAGCAGTAGGAAGCTCTCTCATCCATTTATATGCAGATGATACAGTCTTATACTCAGCTGCTGATTTTGTGTTAAATGCTCTACAACAAAGCTTTCTTTATGTCCAACAAGCTTTCTCTACCCTTAACCTTGTCCCGAACACCTCCAAAACAAAGGTCATGTGGTTTGGTAAGAAGAATGCCACTCCTCCCACAGGTGTTATTACTACCTCTGAGGGTTTAGAGCTTGAGGAAGTCACCTCATACAAGTACTACAAGTATGGCTTGTCCTTCTCTCAGCACATATCAAAGCTTCAGGCTAAAGTTAAATCTAGACTTGATTTCCTCTATCGTAATCGCTCCTCTTTCACCCCAGCTGCCAAACTAACCCTGATTCAGATGACCATCCTACCCATGCTAGATTACGGAGACATAATTTATAGATCAGCAGGTAAGGGTGCTCTCGAGTGGCTAGATGTTCTTTACCATCCAGCCATCAGATTTGCCACCAATGCTCTTTCTAGGACACATCACTGCACTCTATACTCCTCTGTAAACTGGTAATCTCTGTATACCTGTTACAAGACACACTGGTTGAGCTTATTTATAAAACCCTCTTACGCCTCACTCCCCCCTAACGGAGATATCTACTGCAGCCTTCATCCTCCACATACAACACCCGTTCTGCCAGTCACATTCTATTAAAGGTCACCAAAGCACACACATCCCTGGGTCGCTCATCTTTTCAGTTCGCTGCAGCTAGCGAATGGAAAGAGTTGAAACAAACACTCAAACTGGACAATTTTATCTCAATCTCTTCATTGAAAGACTCAATCATGGACACTTTTACTGACAGTTGTGGCTGCTTTGTGTGATGTATTGTTGTCTCTACCTTCTTGCCCTTTGTGTTGTTGTCTGTGCCCAATAATGTTTGTACCATGTTTTATGCTGCTACCATATTGTTTTGCTACCATGTTGTTTTGCTGCCATGCTGTGTTGTCATGTGTTGCTGACTTGCTATGCTGTTGTCTTAGGTCAATTTGTATCTAGTGTTGTGCTGTCTCTCTTGTTGTGATGTGTGTTTTGTCCTATATTCATATTGTATTTTTTTTTATCCCAGGCCCCCGTCCCCGCAGGAGGCCTTTTACCTTTTGGTAGGTTGTCATTGTAAATAAGAATTTATTCTTAACTGATTTGCCTAGTTAAATAATGGTTAAATTAAAAATACAAAAAAATACAAAATTACCGTGCATGGCAGAGTCTAATAAACCTGTTTTAGCCCATTTGTAACTTCATCAGTATGTTCTGATTAACTTCCTTTGAACTAAATTAAAATATTATTAAAGTGTTGCTCCTATGAACAGACATGTCTTGCCAAAACCCGCCTGATTAAAAGAGTCTGGTGTCAATGAAAGCTTTTTGAAAATCTGACCAAAGGTTACTACTATTTATTCTGGGTATAGTTTGTACAGCAGGGCTCACATCCAAAAAAGCAAACATTTCAAATGATTCTCATCTGAGTCCTCTGGTTCTACTACAGAAGATAGCAGGCAGGGGGGGAAACAACAGCGTAAGGAGCCAGGAGGAAAAGTTTCATTATAGCCAAGAAGTGAAAGGAATTATCCTGTATTCACTCACATCACTCACACTGACCCCTTGACGGGTAGAAAACAACCTAAATTCACTATTCAAAACATTCCTCTCAGTACTTCATCTGCCAGTGCCTTTTCCATCATCGCTGAGCCATAAAGTGGGACAAGACTTTGGATTGATCTGATCTCCCTGAAGAAACATCAAAGGAATGTTTAAATGAGCATACTGGCTGGCAAAGTGTTAATAGTCCCTCCAACTATGTTTAACTGCTCACAGTCCCTCCATTCTACAAATAGGCAATTATGGCATTGCAGGCATGTATCATCCGACGGCTATGTGCTCCTCAGCATCGGGTCCTGAGGCAATTTAAGTATCTGGCATAATATCAGTCATCCTCTAGCTGTTTTCACACTCTTATTTGAATGGGGTGTATTTATTTCCTGCACAGCAACGTGTTGCAGAGAAAAGAAGAAGACAGCAAATCTACTTACAGATAGCAAGAATAGTCATTATTACTAACAATCTACAGTACCAGTCAAAGGTTGGGACACTCCTACTCATTCCAGGGTTTTTCTTTATTTTTACTTTTTTTCTACAAAGCTGTCATCAAGGCAGAGGGTGGCTACTTTGAAGAATCTCAAATAAAAATACATTTTGATTTGTTTAACACTTTTTTGGATACGACATGACTGAATATGTGTTATTTCATAGTTTTGAGTTTCATAGTTTATTCTACAATGTAGAAAATACTAAAAACAAAGAAAAACTCTTGAATGAGTAGGTGTGACCAAACTTTTGACTGGCACTGTATGTGATACAATAAAGCTGCTTTTAAATACAACACAATTACAAACTCTGTCAGTGTTCTCAGAGCAGTGTGCCCATACCATTACTGTAAAATAAGATTTTGTTCTTAACGGACTTTCCTAGTTAAATAAAGGTTAAATAAAAAATTACAAAATAAATACAATCTGTCAGCGTTCTCAGAGAGATGTGACCATACAATCTGTCAGCGTTCTCAGAGAGATGTGCCCATACAATCTGTCAGCGTTCTCAGAGAGCTGTGCCCATACAATCTGTCAGCGTTCTCAGAGAGCTGTGACCATACAATCTGTCAGCGTTCTCAGAGAGATGTGCCCATACAATCTGTCAGCGTTCTCAGAGAGGTGTGCCCATAAAATCTGTCAGCGTTCTCAGAGAGCTGTGCCCATACAATCTGTCAGCGTTCTCAGAGAGATGTGCCCATACAATCTGTCAGCGTTCTCAGAGAGGTGTGCCCATACAATCTGTCAGCGTTCTCAGAGAGCTGTGCCCATACAATCTGTCAGCGTTCTCAGAGAGATGTGCCCATACAATCTGTCAGCGTTCTCAGAGAGATGTGCCCATACAATCTGTCAGCGTTCTCAGAGAGGTGTGCCCATACAATCTGTCAGCGTTCTCAGAGAGATGTGCCCATACAATCTGTCAGCGTTCTCAGAGAGGTGTGCCCATACAATCTGTCAGCGTTCTCAGAGAGCTGTGCCCATACAATCTGTCAGCGTTCTCAGAGAGGTGTGCCCATACAATCTGTCAGCGTTCTCAGAGAGATGTGACCATACAATCTGTCAGCGTTCTCAGAGAGGTGTGCCCATACAATCTGTCAGCGTTCTCAGAGAGGTGTGCCCATACAATCTGTCAGCGTTCTCAGAGAGATGTGACCATACAATCTGTCAGCGTTCTCAGAGAGCTGTGACCATACAATCTGTCAGCGTTCTCAGAGAGCTGTGCCCATACAATCTGTCAGCGTTCTCAGAGAGATGTGACCATACAATCTGTCAGCGTTCTCAGAGAGATGTGACCATACAATCTGTCAGCGTTCTCAGAGAGCTGTGCCCATACAATCTGTCAGCGTTCTCAGAGAGCTGTGCCCATACAATCTGTCAGCATTCTCAGAGAGATGTGCCCATACAATCTGTCAGCGTTCTCAGAGAGATGTGACCATACAATCTGTCAGTGTTCTCAGAGAGGTGTGCCCATACAATCTGTCAGTGTTCTCAGAGAGCTGTGCCCATACAATCTGTCAGCGTTCTCAGAGAGATGTGCCCATACAATCTGTCAGTGTTCTCAGAGAGATGTGCCCATACAATCTGTCAGTGTTCTCAGAGAGGTGTGCCCATACAATCTGTCAGTGTTCTCAGAGAGGTGTGCCCATACAATCTGTCAGCGTTCTCAGAGAGGTGTGCCCATACAATCTGTCAGTGTTCTCAGAGAGATGTGCCCATACAATCTGTCAGTGTTCTCAGAGAGGTGTGCCCATACAATCTGTCAGTGTTCTCAGAGAGGTGTGCCCATACAATCTGTCAGCGTTCTCAGAGAGGTGTGCCCATACAATCTGTCAGCGTTCTCAGAGAGGTGTGCCCATACAATCTGTCAGCGTTCTCAGAGAGATGTGACCATACAATCTGTCAGCGTTCTCAGAGAGATGTGCCCATACAATCTGTCAGCGTTCTCAGAGAGCTGTGCCCATACAATCTGTCAGCGTTCTCAGAGAGCTGTGACCATACAATCTGTCAGCGTTCTCAGAGAGGTGTGCCCATACAATCTGTCAGCGTTCTCAGAGAGATGTGACCATACAATCTGTCAGCGTTCTCAGAGAGATGTGCCCATACAATCTGTCAGCGTTCTCAGAGAGCTGTGCCCATACAATCTGTCAGCGTTCTCAGAGAGCTGTGACCATACAATCTGTCAGCGTTCTCAGAGAGATGTGCCCATACAATCTGTCAGCGTTCTCAGAGAGGTGTGCCCATACAATCTGTCAGCGTTCTCAGAGAGCTGTGCCCATACAATCTGTCAGCGTTCTCAGAGAGATGTGCCCATACAATCTGTCAGCGTTCTCAGAGAGGTGTGCCCATACAATCTGTCAGCGTTCTCAGAGAGCTGTGCCCATACAATCTGTCAGCGTTCTCAGAGAGATGTGCCCATACAATCTGTCAGCGTTCTCAGAGAGATGTGCCCATACAATCTGTCAGCGTTCTCAGAGAGGTGTGCCCATACAATCTGTCAGCGTTCTCAGAGAGATGTGCCCATACAATCTGTCAGCGTTCTCAGAGAGGTGTGCCCATACAATCTGTCAGCGTTCTCAGAGAGCTGTGCCCATACAATCTGTCAGCGTTCTCAGAGAGGTGTGCCCATACAATCTGTCAGCGTTCTCAGAGAGATGTGACCATACAATCTGTCAGCGTTCTCAGAGAGGTGTGCCCATACAATCTGTCAGCGTTCTCAGAGAGGTGTGCCCATACAATCTGTCAGCGTTCTCAGAGAGATGTGACCATACAATCTGTCAGCGTTCTCAGAGAGCTGTGACCATACAATCTGTCAGCGTTCTCAGAGAGCTGTGCCCATACAATCTGTCAGCGTTCTCAGAGAGATGTGACCATACAATCTGTCAGCGTTCTCAGAGAGATGTGACCATACAATCTGTCAGCGTTCTCAGAGAGCTGTGCCCATACAATCTGTCAGCGTTCTCAGAGAGCTGTGCCCATACAATCTGTCAGCGTTCTCAGAGAGATGTGCCCATACAATCTGTCAGCGTTCTCAGAGAGATGTGACCATACAATCTGTCAGTGTTCTCAGAGAGGTGTGCCCATACAATCTGTCAGTGTTCTCAGAGAGCTGTGCCCATACAATCTGTCAGCGTTCTCAGAGAGATGTGCCCATACAATCTGTCAGTGTTCTCAGAGAGATGTGCCCATACAATCTGTCAGTGTTCTCAGAGAGGTGTGCCCATACAATCTGTCAGTGTTCTCAGAGAGGTGTGCCCATACAATCTGTCAGCGTTCTCAGAGAGGTGTGCCCATACAATCTGTCAGCGTTCTCAGAGAGGTGTGCCCATACAATCTGTCAGCGTTCTCAGAGAGATGTGACCATACAATCTGTCAGCGTTCTCAGAGAGATGTGCCCATACAATCTGTCAGCGTTCTCAGAGAGCTGTGCCCATACAATCTGTCAGCGTTCTCAGAGAGCTGTGACCATACAATCTGTCAGCGTTCTCAGAGAGGTGTGCCCATACAATCTGTCAGCGTTCTCAGAGAGATGTGACCATACAATCTGTCAGCGTTCTCAGAGAGGTGTGCCCATACAATCTGTCAGCGTTCTCAGAGAGGTGTGCCCATACAATCTGTCAGCGTTCTCAGAGAGATGTGACCATACAATCTGTCAGCGTTCTCAGAGAGCTGTGACCATACAATCTGTCAGCGTTCTCAGAGAGCTGTGCCCATACAATCTGTCAGCGTTCTCAGAGAGATGTGACCATACAATCTGTCAGCGTTCTCAGAGAGATGTGACCATACAATCTGTCAGCGTTCTCAGAGAGCTGTGCCCATACAATCTGTCAGCGTTCTCAGAGAGCTGTGCCCATACAATCTGTCAGCGTTCTCAGAGAGATGTGACCATACAATCTGTCAGTGTTCTCAGAGAGGTGTGCCCATACAATCTGTCAGTGTTCTCAGAGAGCTGTGCCCATACAATCTGTCAGCGTTCTCAGAGAGATGTGCCCATACAATCTGTCAGTGTTCTCAGAGAGATGTGCCCATACAATCTGTCAGCGTTCTCAGAGAGATGTGCCCATACAATCTGTCAGCGTTCTCAGAGAGCTGTGCCCATACAATCTGTCAGCGTTCTCAGAGAGATGTGCCCATACAATCTGTCAGCGTTCTCAGAGAGATGTGCCCATACAATCTGTCAGCGTTCTCAGAGAGATGTGCCCATACAATCTGTCAGCGTTCTCAGAGAGGTGTGCCCATACAATCTGTCAGCGTTCTCAGAGAGATGTGCCCATACAATCTGTCAGCGTTCTCGGAGAGGTGTGCCCATACAATCTGTCAGCGTTCTCAGAGAGCTGTGCCCATACAATCTGTCAGCGTTCTCAGAGAGGTGTGCCCATACAATCTGTCAGCGTTCTCAGAGAGATGTGACCATACAATCTGTCAGCGTTCTCAGAGAGGTGTGCCCATACAATCTGTCAGCCTTCTCAGAGAGGTGTGCCCATACAATCTGTCAGCGTTCTCAGAGAGATGTGACCATACAATCTGTCAGCGTTCTCAGAGAGCTGTGACCATACAATCTGTCAGCGTTCTCAGAGAGCTGTGCCCATACAATCTGTCAGCGTTCTCAGAGAGATGTGACCATACAATCTGTCAGCGTTCTCAGAGAGATGTGACCATACAATCTGTCAGCGTTCTCAGAGAGCTGTGCCCATACAATCTGTCAGCGTTCTCAGAGAGCTGTGCCCATACAATCTGTCAGCGTTCTCAGAGAGATGTGCCCATACAATCTGTCAGCGTTCTCAGAGAGATGTGCCCATACAATCTGTCAGTGTTCTCAGAGAGGTGTGCCCATACAATCTGTCAGTGTTCTCAGAGAGCTGTGCCCATACAATCTGTCAGCGTTCTCAGAGAGATGTGCCCATACAATCTGTCAGTGTTCTCAGAGAGATGTGCCCATACAATCTGTCAGTGTTCTCAGAGAGGTGTGCCCATACAATCTGTCAGTGTTCTCAGAGAGGTGTGCCCATACAATCTGTCAGCGTTCTCAGAGAGGTGTGCCCATACAATCTGTCAGCGTTCTCAGAGAGGTGTGCCCATACAATCTGTCAGCGTTCTCAGAGAGATGTGACCATACAATCTGTCAGCGTTCTCAGAGAGATGTGCCCATACAATCTGTCAGCGTTCTCAGAGAGCTGTGCCCATACAATCTGTCAGCGTTCTCAGAGAGCTGTGACCATACAATCTGTCAGCATTCTCAGAGAGGTGTGCCCATACAATCTGTCAGCGTTCTCAGAGAGATGTGACCATACAATCTGTCAGCGTTCTCAGAGAGGTGTGCCCATACAATCTGTCAGCGTTCTCAGAGAGGTGTGCCCATACAATCTGTCAGCGTTCTCAGAGAGATGTGACCATACAATCTGTCAGCGTTCTCAGAGAGCTGTGACCATACAATCTGTCAGCGTTCTCAGAGAGCTGTGCCCATACAATCTGTCAGCGTTCTCAGAGAGATGTGACCATACAATCTGTCAGCGTTCTCAGAGAGATGTGACCATACAATCTGTCAGCGTTCTCAGAGAGCTGTGCCCATACAATCTGTCAGCGTTCTCAGAGAGCTGTGCCCATACAATCTGTCAGCGTTCTCAGAGAGATGTGACCATACAATCTGTCAGTGTTCTCAGAGAGGTGTGCCCATACAATCTGTCAGTGTTCTCAGAGAGCTGTGCCCATACAATCTGTCAGCGTTCTCAGAGAGATGTGCCCATACAATCTGTCAGTGTTCTCAGAGAGATGTGCCCATACAATCTGTCAGTGTTCTCAGAGAGGTGTGCCCATACAATCTGTCAGTGTTCTCAGAGAGGTGTGCCCATACAATCTGTCAGCGTTCTCAGAGAGGTGTGCCCATACAATCTGTCAGCGTTCTCAGAGAGGTGTGCCCATACAATCTGTCAGCGTTCTCAGAGAGATGTGACCATACAATCTGTCAGCGTTCTCAGAGAGATGTGCCCATACAATCTGTCAGCGTTCTCAGAGAGCTGTGCCCATACAATCTGTCAGTGTTCTCAGAGAGATGTGCCCATACAATCTGTCAGTGTTCTCAGAGGTGTGCCCATACAATCTGTCAGCGTTCTCAGAGAGGTGTGCCCATACAATCTGTCAGCGTTCTCAGAGAGGTGTGCCCATACAATCTGTTAGTGTTCTCAGAGAGCTGTGCCCATACAATCTGTCAGCGTTCTCAGAGAGATGTGACCATACAATCTGTTAGTGTTCTCAGAGAGGTGTGCCCATACAATCTGTCAGTGTTCTCAGAGAGGTGTGCCCATACAATCTGTCAGTGTTCTCAGAGAGGTGTGCCCATACAATCTGTTAGTGTTCTCAGAGAGGTGTGCCCATACAATCTGTCAGTGTTCTCAGAGAGGTGTGCCCATACAATCTGTCAGCGTTTTCAGAGAGCTGTGCCCATACAATCTGTCAGCGTTCTCAGAGAGCTGTGCCCATACAATCTGTCAGCGTTCTCAGAGAGATGTGACCATACAATCTGTCTGCGTTCTCGGAGAGGTGTGCCCATACAATCTGTCGGCGTTCTCGGAGAGGTGTGCCCATACAATATTTTTGTGTTCTCGGAGAGGTGTGCCCATACAATCTTTTAGTGTTCTCGGAGAGGTGTGCCCATACAATTTGTCAGTGTTCTCAGAGAGATGTGCCCATACAATCTGTCAGTGTTCTCAGAGAGATGTGCCCATACAATCTTTTAGTGTTCTCAGAGAGATGTGCCCATACAATCTTTTAGTGTTCTCAGAGAGGTGTGTCCATACAATCTTTTAGTGTTCTCAGAGAGATGTGCCCATACAATCTGTCAGTGTTCTCAGAGAGGTGTGCCCATACAATCTGTCAGTGTTCTCAGAGAGGTGTGCCCATACAATCTGTCAGTGTTCTCAGAGAGCTGTGTCCATACAATCTTTTAGTGTTCTCGGAGAGATGTGCCCATACAATCTGTCAGTGTTCTCAGAGAGGTGTGCCCATACAATCTGTCAGTGTTCTCGGAGAGGTGTGCCCATACAATCTGTCAGTGTTCTCGGAGAGGTGTGCCCATACAATCTGTCAGTGTTCTCAGAGAGGTGTGCCCATACAATCTGTCAGCGTTCTCAGAGAGCTGTGACCATACAATCTGTCAGTGTTCTCAGAGAGATGTGCCCATACAATCTGTCAGCGTTCTCAGAGAGATGTGCCCATACAATCTGTCAGTGTTCTCAGAGAGCTGTGTCCATACAATCTGTCAGTGTTCTCAGAGAGCAGAGCCAAATGCCAAAGCCTTTGTGTCAGGGATGAAATGAAACCAGCAACCAGAGAGCCATGCCTTGTTTGCATTGCGAACATACTCCCTCTCGGGCGACACCGACACATCTCATTCCTGCCAATAAGAGGAGGACATAAAAACAAGCAGTAATATCAACTCAATATCAATGTAGAGTTTTAGGGATAAAATAATGAAGACAAGACGGTAAAGTTTAAACAAACCAAAATATGCAAATTACGCTTTAACTGAACCTGCCTGAAGGAACAGTAATACTCTGAGTAATATATAAGCAGGAAAACCATACACTTGGCACACACTAGGCATGGAGACGTGGCAGAGGACCAAACCGACGTGGCCCCTGGCTTATTTGGCTATCTTAATAACAGGATGGGAAACACAGAGAACAGAAGCTTACTGTAAGACTGGAGCCTCAACACAGTGATATTAGCAATACAACTCATTGTTCCTTATTGAAGAAAAATGTTTTGGGTGAGCTTGAGATTACAAAACAGGTAGCCTACAGCTCAGAGTGTTGGGCTAGTATCTGCAAGGTTCCTGGTTCGAAACCCTGCGCTGTCTAGATGTGTCCTTGAGCAAGACACTTGACCCTAATTGTTCCTGTATGTCGCTCTGAATAAGAAAATGACAATCAATTTACAGTCAAAAACATGAGAAATGAATCTTCATGGAAATGTACTGTACAATTTATTGTGCCTTCTACAGAATTATCTTTCATCAGAAAAGCTTAATCTGCAATAGGGGGATTCTGAAAGGGTCTGTGTGTGTACTCAACCAGGCCCAAAGGCACTTAGTAAGGCCAGCCATCTCCACTGTGTGTTTGCACAGGAAGCTAAGACAACTGCTTTCCTCGCCGACCCACTCTTAATAAACCCGACAGCTGCATTTTCCCATTCAGCCGACAGTTTGTTTAGCGCTTTTCTACACATTTATCCTGTGGAATATAGGACCGCTAGAATCTCTCTGACTTTCCTGTGAGATGGTAAAGGACACAAACAGCTGCCTCCTCTCACAAAGACAGATATACAGTAACACAACGAAAAATGTTTTGGGAGAAATCTGGTCAGTATCAGCTGTTGCTCATAGCCTAACCGCTAACACACTCCCTGCCCAGAGGGAGATGGCGCTTGGTCTTATAATACATACATGCATACATACAGTACCAGTCAAAAGTTTGGACACACCTACTCACTCAAGGGTTTTTCTTTATTTTGACTATTTTCTATATTGTAGAATAATAGTGAAGACATCAAAACTATGAAATGACACATATGGAATCATATAGTAACCCAAAAAAGTGTTAAACAAATCAAAATACTGGTAGCCACCCTTTTCATTGATGATAGTTTTGCACACTCTTGGCATTCTCTCAACCAGCTTCATGAGGTAGTTACCTGGAATGCATTTCAATTAACAGGTGTGCCTTGTTAAAAGTTAATTTGTGAAATGTCTTTCCTTCTTAATGCTTTTGAGCCAATCAGTTGTGTTGTGACAAGGTAGGATTGGTGTACAGAAGATTGCCCTATTTGGTAAAAGACCAAGTCCATATTATGGCAATAACAGCTCAAATAAGCAAAGGGAAATGGCAGTCCATCATTACTTTAAGACATGAAGGTCAGTCAATATGGAAAATGTCAAGAAATTTAAAAGGTTCTTCAAGTGCAGTCGCAAAAACCATCAAGCGTTATGATGAAACTGGCTCTCATGAGGACCGCAACAGGAAAGGAAGACCCAGAGTTACCAGCCTCAGAAATTGCAGCCCAAAAAATGCTTCAAAGAGTTCAAGTAACAGACACATCTCAACATCAACTGTTCAGAGGAGACTGTGTGAATCAGGCAGATGAAGAGACTTGCTTGGGCAAAGAAACACAAGCAATGGACATTAGACTGGTGGAAATCTGTCCTTTGGCTGATGAGTCCAAATTTGAGATTTTTGGTTCCAACCGCCATGTCTTTGTGAGACACAGAGTAGGTGAACGGATGATCTCTGCATGTGTGGTTCCCACCATAAAGCATAGAGGAGGAGGTGTGATGGTGTGGGGGTGTTTTGCTGATGACACTGTCAGTGATTTATTTAGAATTCAAGGCACACTTAACGAGCATGGCTACCATAGCATTCTGCAGTTTGCGCTTAGTGGGACTATCATTTGTTTTTCAACAGGACAATGACCCAAAACACACCTCCAGGCTGTATAAGGGCTAGTTGACCAATAAGGAGAGTGATGGAGTGCTGCATCAGATGACCTGGCCTCCACAATCACCGGACCTCAACCCAATTGAGATGGTTTGGAATGAGGTGGAACGCAAAGTGAAGGAAAAGCAGCCAACAAGTGCTCAGCATATATGGGAACTCCTTCAAGACTGTTGGAAAAGCATTCCAGGTGAAGCTGGTTGAGAGAATGCCAATGCCATATATTTAGATTTGTTTAACACGTTTTGGTTACTACATGATTCCATATGTGTTATTTCATAGTTTTGCTGTCCTCATTATTATTCTACAAAAAGAAAAAGCCTTGAATTAGTAGGTGTGTTCAAACTTTTGACTGATACTGTATATGCATTTTACATTTATAGGGCTTTTCAAATAATATAATAATAATATAATAATAATATATGCCATTTAGCGGACGCTTTTATCCAAAGCGACTTACAGTCATGTGTGCATACATTCTATGTATGGGTGGTCCCGGGAATCGAACCCACTACCCTGGCGTTACAAGCGCCATGCTCTACCAACTGAGCCACAGGACAACTGTAATGTCAAAGCGCATAAAATGTAAAACAACAAACCAAAAAAATGTCAATGATGGAGATTGAAAGTCTCAGTCAGCTTGTGATGAAGTTGGAGAGGCAGGGAAGGTCCAGTGGAGGTTCAGTGGAGGTTCAGTGGAGAGGCAGGGAAGGTCCAGTGGAGGTTCAGTGGAGAGGCAGGGAAGGTCCAGTGGATGTTCAGTGGATGTTTAGTGGAGAGGCAGGGAAGGTCCAGTGGAGAGGCAGGGGAGGTCCAGTGGAGGTCCAGTGGAGGTTCAGTGGAGAGGCAGGGAAGGTCCAGTGGAGGTTCAGTGGAGAGGCAGGGAAGGTCCAGTGGAGGTTCAGTGGATGTTTAGTGGAGAGGCAGGGAAGGTCCAGTGGAGGTTCAGTGGATGTTTAGTGGAGAGGCAGGGAAGGTCCAGTGGAGGTTCAGTGGATGTTTAGTGGAGAGGCAGGGAAGGTCCAGTGGAGGTTCAGTGGATGTTTAGTGGAGAGGCAGGGAAGGTCCAGGGGAGGTTCAGTGGAGGTTCAGTGGAGAGGCAGGGAAGGTCCAGTGGAGGTTCAGTGGAGAGGCAGGGAAGGTCCAGTGGAGGTTCAGTGGATGTTTAGTGGAGAGGCAGGGAAGGTCCAGTGGAGGTTCAGTGGATGTTTAGTGGAGAGGCAGGGAAGGTCCAGTGGAGGTTCAGTGGATGTTTAGTGGAGAGGCAGGGAAGGTCCAGTGGAGGTTCAGTGGATGTTTAGTGGAGAGGCAGGGAAGGTCCAGTGGAGGTTCAGTGGATGTTTAGTGGAGAGGCAGGGAAGGTCCAGTGGAGGTTCAGTGGATGTTTAGTGGAGAGGCAGGGAAGGTCCAGGGGAGGTTCAGTGGAGGTTCAGTGGAGAGGCAGGGAAGGTCCAGTGGAGGTTCAGTGGAGAGGCAGGGAAGGTCCAGTGGACGTTCAGTGGAGAGGCAGGGAAGGTCCAGTGGAGGTTCAGTGGAGAGGCAGGGAAGGTCCAGTGGAGGTTCAGTGGATGTTTAGTGGAGAGGCAGGGAAGGTCCAGTGGAGGTTCAGTGGAGAGGCAGGGAAGGTCCAGTGGAGATTCAGTGGATGTTTAGTGGAGAGGCAGGGAAGGTCCAGTGGATGTTTAGTGGAGAGGCAGGGAAGGTCCAGTGGATGTTTAGTGGAGAGGCAGGGGAGGTCCAGTGGAGGTCCAGTGGAGGTCCAGTGGAGGTTCAGTGGAGGTTCAGTGGAGAGGCAGGGAAGGTCCAGTGGAGGTTCAGTGGAGAGGCAGGGAAGGTCCAGTGGAGGTTCAGTGGAGAGGCAGGGAAGGTCCAGTGGAGGTTCAGTGGAGAGGCAGGGAAGGTCCAGTGGAGGATCAGTGGAGAGGCAGGGAAGGTCCAGTGGAGGTTCAGTGGAGAGGCAGGGAAGGTCCAGTGGAGGTTCAGTGGAGAGGCAGGGAAGGTCCAGTGGAGGTTCAGTGGATGTTTAGTGGAGAGGCAGGGAAGGTCCAGTGGAGGTTCAGTGGAGAGGCAGGGAAGGTCCAGTGGAGATTCAGTGGATGTTTAGTGGAGAGGCAGGGAAGGTCCAGTGGATGTTTAGTGGAGAGGCAGGGGAGGTCCAGTGGAGGTCCAGTGGAGGTTCAGTGGAGGTTCAGTGGAGAGGCAGGGGAGGTTTAGTGGAGGTTCAGTGGAGAGGCAGGGGAGGTTTGGTGGAGGTTCAGTGGAGAGGCAGGGGAGGTTTGGTGGAGGTTCAGTGGAGAGGCAGGGGAGGTTTGGTGGAGGTTCAGTAGAGAGGCAGGGGAGGTTTGGTGGAGGTTCAGTAGAGAGGCAGGGGAGGTTTGGTGGAGGTTCAGTAGAGAGGCAGGGGAGGTTTGGTGGAGGTTCAGTAGAGAGGCAGGGGAGATCCAGTGGAGGTCCAGTGGAGGTTCAGTGGCGGTTCAGTGGAGAGGCAGGGGAGGTTTGGTGGAGGTTCAGTGGAGAGGCAGGGGAGGTCCAGTGGAGGTCCAGTGGAGGTTCAGTGGAGGTTCAGTGGAGAGGCAGGGGAGGTTTAGTGGAGGTTCAGTGGAGAGGCAGGGGAGGTTTGGTGGAGGTTCAGTGGAGAGGCAGGGGAGGTCCAGTGGAGGTTCAGTAGAGAGGCAGGGGAGGTTTGGTGGAGGTTCAGTAGAGAGGCAGGGGAGGTTTGGTGGAGGTTCAGTAGAGAGGCAGGGGAGGTTTGGTGGAGGTTCAGTAGAGAGGCAGAGGAGATCCAGTGGAGGTTCAGTGGAGGTTCAGTAGAGAGGCAGGGGAGGTTTAGTGGAGGTTCAGTCGAGAGGCAGGGGAGGTTTAGTGGAGGTTCAGTGGAGAGGCAGGGGAGGTTTGGTGGAGGTTTATTGGAGGTTCAGTAGAGAGGCAGGGGAGGTTTATTGGAGGTTCAGTGGAAAGGCAGGGGAGGTTTAGTGGAGATTTAGTGGAGGTTCAGTGGAGAGGCAGGGGAGGTTTAGTGGAGGTTCAGTAGAGGTTCAGTGGAGAGGCAGGGGAGGTTTATAGGAGATTCAGTAGAGAGGCAGGGGAGGTTTATTGGAGGTTCAGTGGAAAGGCAGGGGAGGTTTAGTGGAGATTTAGTGGAGGTTCAGTGGAGAGGCAGGGGAGGTTTAGTGGAGATTTGGTGGAGGTTCAGTGGAGAGGCAGGGGAGGTTTAGTGGATGTTCAGTGGAGGTTCAGTGGAGAGGCAGGGGAGGTTTAGTGGAGGTTCAGTAGAGGTTCAGTGGAGAGGCAGGGGAGGTTTAGTGGAGGTTCAGTGGAGAGGCAGGGGAGGTTTAGTGGAGTTTCAGTAGAGGTTCAGTGGAGGGAGCATCGACGGGACAGCCAAGGAGAAACAAAGGCGGTCTCAAAGAATTCTACGAGTTTTCGGCAAATTCTTTCCTCGTTGTTTGGCCCTTGAATTGGGACTTGCATTCCAAATGGCATTCTATTCCCTATTTAGTGCACTACTTTTGACCAGAGCCCTATTGAGCCCCTGGACAAAAGTAGTGCACTATATAGGAAATAGGGTTCCATTTGGAATGCAATATTTTTCAGTGGCCTCTCTTTTCATCAGACTGAACTAATAACTACTTGGTCTTGATAATCCCCAGTAGATACAGTATCAGCCGTGTCCAGACCGTGTCAAACTTTTACCACTCTGACCTGTCAAGTCTCCATGAAATGTCCTGCTTTTCTTCTTTCCTCTCTTTCGATGTTTCATTTCCTGCCTGTAGCAAGCAATCACCAACCACCAACCATTTAATTCAGGGGGGCCTTTAAGAAAATGCAACTATGAGACTAGACCAGCCACTGTGTTCTTCCTTTCCTGGAACGTGATGCGAAAACAGAAATAGGTTGGAATGCGGAGGTGGATGCTGAGTGGTGTGTGTCAGAATGTGTTGACAAGCCCTGTCTGGAACGCATGATTTACTGATATGTTTCTGTGCTAATCCTACTGTGTCTTGAATAGAGTGTTGATTGCATACTAGGACGGGCTGGAAAGCAGAGGCAGTGTCACTGAACTAGGTCAACACTTCACATACACAGTTGATGCATTCAATGGTTATATCACTATGGTCAATGGGTGGATTGTTGTTGAAAATACAACTGAGCAACGAAAAGGTATTTAAGATATCATCATATTTATGTTGCAGATTGCATGGACGTTGCATCTCCCCGAGCAAACATAACTAAAGGTTTGACCAAGAGTCAAAAGTGAAAGCCGCAAGCATGTGGATTATATTGAACGTCACTGACCACAATGTTTCACCATGTTGCTTTGGAGCAACAAATATATTTCCAGATTTCATAAATCATATCATATTGTATCGTCACATGCTTTGTAAACAACAGGTGTAGACTAACAGTGAATTGCTTACTTACGGACCCTTCCCAACAATGAGGAGAAGAAAAAAAATAGTTTAAAAAATGATATAATAATAATAACAACACAAGGAATAAATACACAATGAGTAATGTCAACTAGACTATATGCACAGGGTACCAGTACCGAGTCCGTGTGCAGGGGTACGGGGTAATTGAGGTAGATATGTACATATCGGTAGGGATAAAGTGACTAGACAACGGGATACATAATGAACAATAACATCAGTGTATGTGATGAGTCAAACGAGTTAGTGCAAAAAGGGTCAATTCAGATATTACGAGTAACTATTGATTAACTATTTAACTAACTGTTTAGGAGTCTTATAGCTTGGGGGTATAAGCTGTTCAGGGTCCTGTTGATTCCATACTTGGTGCATCGGTACCGCTTACCGTGCACTAGGAGAGAGAACAGTCTATGACTTGGGTGGCTGGAGTCTTTGAAAATGTTAGGGCCTTCCTCTGACACCGCCTGGTATAGAGGTCATGGATGGCAGGGAGTGATGCACTACCCTCTGTAGCGCCTTGCAGTCGGATGCCAAACAGTTGCCATACGTAGCGGTGATACAGCCAGTCAAGATGCTCTCAGTGGTGCAGCTGTAGAACTGAGGGCCCATGCCGAATCTTTTCAGCCTCCTGAGGGGGAAGAGGTGTTGTTGTGCCCTCTTCATGACTGTGTTGGAGTGTTTGGACCATGATAGTTCCTTAGTGATGTGGACACAGAGGAACTTGAAGCTCTCGACCAACTCCACAACAGCCCTGTGGATGTGGATGGGTGAGTGCTCGGCCCTCTGTTTTCTGTAGTCCACGATCAGCTCCTTCGTAGATACGGTAATTTTCAGTGCTGTTCTATAGGATTTCCATATTTTTTGCCTTTAAAACTGAAAGAACTTTCAAACCTTGTTAGAGAAAGGTTTTTGTTTTTCAAAAGGTACGTAGGTATGCTGAAAACAAAGGGCTGAACCTGTGAATATCTCTTGCTGTGAAATGCTGTCAGGGGTTTTCCTCCTCAATGCAGCGAGGAAATGGTTAAGTCGCACAGAGCAGATTCTCTCTCTCTCTCTCTCTCACTCACTCACTTTCTCTCTCTCCTTCTTTTAGTCAGATCCATCAATCAGCATTTCATGCAGTTTGGGTTTGAACCACACCAAGTGCACTAAAACAATAAACGTTTGTCTTTCAAGTCACTATCTGGGCTGGAACACATCTGGTGGCAAGGCTCATTTTGGTTTCCACATCGCTGAGTGACATTAAAGACACGGTGGCTGAAAAATAAAGGGCCCCCTCCCCACACACCCCTCAAAACCCCTTACCCTCCTCACCCCCCGAAACAATCAAGAAACTGAATATAAAGTGGCTTAAGAGAGGGAAGAGAGAGAGAGAGATAGAGGTATCGTTTTAAGCGCTATGACAAACCACGCTGCTCTAGGGGGGAAGGGGAAGAGGGGAGGAAGCAAGCCCCCCAACACTTCCAGAACCGGAGGTGGGCGCTACATTGTGTGCTTGAACAGCACTGACAATAATGAGAGTTAATATGACTTTGTGAGGGGTAAGCATACAGCGGCTCCAGCACAAATCACCATGTCGACCTTTCATTTCTTCTATTGTTACAGAATGTGACTATGACTCACTTACTGTGATGATTATGCATGCAAATGATTTCAATGATCTATGTAAATTGATCTTAATGCATTACATTTACAATTGTAATTCATTCTAATTAATAAAGAAACAAACATCATGTTGATAAAAAATGGCTGAAGCTATTGATATAAAGATAGTACTACAATTACAATATACACTGGTATGTCACACTATTACCAACAGCAAACAGACATTCATCTCATTTGGATGCAGGTGATAAACTAAACTATTTAATCTATTTTTAGACAACTTTTACATTAAACTTCATAAACTGTCAACCCTTCTTTTAGCGATGCCATGAGACTCATGTGTAAGGGCTCGAGCATGGAGAGCTGTGTGATTGTGTCTGTGAGGCTCTTTCTTCTGCAGGTTAAACTGGAGTCCAGGCTCAATCCCTGAGGACCCGGGTCCTTATTTACTGCAGGTATTACTGGATCCGTCTCCTATTATATATAGAGCCAGCAGCATTTCACAGTAAATGGCCTAGTCACAGTTACAACCACTGTCTGTGACTCTAGGAATATGCCAGGTAGGTCTATAAAGGCAGGAAATCAGGTCACCACGGGCACGGCATCAAAATAAAGTCAGGTTTGTTCATTTTAGAGGTCTTCTTTTTTGCCTGTTCAAATGATGTGAAAAATATGAAGATCCCGTTGACCAAACCATCTCTCCACCGTAAACTGATACTTTGCTATCGTCGGGAAAATACTTTTAACTCACTTAAAATGCATAAAATATTTTTTAGGAAACTGCTTTGATCGCAGTTCTCCGTTGCCTTTCCTTGCTATTTGTTCTTGTGTTTTTAATAAATAAGTCATACCACGACGATGAGGGGAGGCTGGTTAGAAATCATTTTCTAATGTAATGGTGCAGTCGCTGTGTGGAAGGCAATTTCAGCTCAACTTCCCCTAGAGAATGACTCCGTACTTATCATTAACTCAGAGATGTAATCAGCTCCAGGCTACCTGATTTTTCCTCATGACCTTTTGACATTGCCGCTGCCGGCGACGTAAATAAAGAGAGGCTCGGTCACATGGAGGAATGCGTGATTAATAGCAGGAAGTGGTACCGCCAACCACTCAACTTGTACAGAACATGTATGTACTGTACATCCAGCGAAGTACTTGCAAATGAAACTTTTTACAGTGAATATCTAATTTTGTATTTTTGAGATGGTTTAGGTTGATTGTGATGTAGAGTGCCCTGTTGATGTACTACTGTACCAGTGGAGCTGCAGTGTGTGTGTGTGTGCTCAGCTGCCTGCCATTCTTCTCGTTTCGGCAGCCTTCCCCAACTGGCAGGGGATTTTATTATAAGACTGTAAAAGTACCTTCAAATCAGCTCCAATCTGTTCCAAAGTAATCCACGCATAATAGAGAGGTATATATGACTGTATACAAATGTAAGCCAGGTTCGATGGATTATGTTTCAGTAAAATATAGAATATTTTTGTGCTACTTGTGGTCAATTTGCAGTTTACAAATGATTTGTAAGTATGTTCCACCCCCCTGACCATCTGTCAATAAAAAAAATCCCTTCTTTAGGGTATACATGGGTTAATGCTTTTCCAGGGAGAATAGCAGTGCTGCCTCGGATTCACCTGTCAGCAAAATGTATGAAGGTGAATGTGTTAAAGGTCATATTACGAGAGAGAAGTGCAAAAAATAACACATTCTGTGAGATTAAACATGAGAAAGGCCACCCCCACCATGGTCATACTTTGGACTATTCCATCAATCTTTTAATATGGGTGAAATTGGAACATCCCAAACTAAAATAGGGTGATGTATAGTTTTGTAACTAGCCAATTTGTAAGAAGTGTTTGATCGATACTCAAAAAACATTGAGTACCTTGTGGTGGCTAATTGGTAAAAGGGAAGGCAGCCTTAATCAGGGCAGTTCTGATTGTGTGGATTTAAGAGTGTACATGCAGGTATGGTGTATGGCGGAAACATTGTACACCTGAGGCTTACTCCCATTAAATCATATTCACCATAGATGGGACGGCAGGTAGCCTAGTGGTTAGAGTGTTGGGACAGTAACCGAAAGGTTGCTGGATTGAAACCCCAAGCTGACAAAGTAAAAATCTGTTGTTCTTCCCCTGAACAAGGCAGTTAACGCACTGTTCCCTTGTAGGCTGTCATTGTAAATAAGAATTTGTTCTTGACTGACTTGCCTGGTTAAATAAAAAAATGTAATCTTGCCTTGAGGCATAACAGCAATTAAAAATGCATGACATGCATAAATGTAACTTCAGACTAACAGAGATATGTACTTTTTGTAAACATTGTACTGTATACTTACGCAGTGCAAATATGTATAGTACACCACACCTTTCACTATATATTTCCAACCAATCTAATCATTTAAATGACATGCACAAGTCTTAATGAATTTGACAAAAAGTCTCTCAACCAAACATGAAGAAGTAGTGTCCCTTTAGTGCTGGTATGCGCCTAGTGTACGGAGCTATACTGAACCAACAATACACCCACTCTCATTGAGAGAGAGAGAGAGAGAGAGAGAGAGAGAGAGAGAGAGAGAGAGAGAGAGAGAGAGAGAGAGAGAGAGAATCTGTGGCTAAAAGTGAGGATGACTCATGGCCAATTGCAGAGTCAACATGTGCATTCCAAATGGCACCCTACTCTCTATATAGTGCACTACTTTAGACCAGAGCCCTATAGAACCATGTTCCATATATAGTGCACTACTTTAGACCAGGGCCCTATAGAACCCTATTCCCAATATAGTGCACTACTTTAGACCAGAGCCATATGGGGGACCCTATGGACCCCAGTCAAAAGTAGTGCACTATATAGAGAATATTATGCCATTGGAGACGCAGCCTATGCAGGACAATGGCACTTGGAGAGAGTTGAAGAGGCGTGGGCCCAGAGAGTTAATATCAGAATGAATAGAAGTAATGATGTTCAGTCTTTTTGACTGGTCACTTTGTGATGTAGATGTGCTACCCCCCCCCCCCCTTTTGACATGTAAACATTACTACTGTTCATAGTGTATTGTGTGATGTCAGGATGATGCTTGGGTTGTTCTACATTGGGTTTATGATAGAGTATAAGGAGTTACTCGACATGGTCTTTAAACGTAGGTCTACTTAATACATTCAATGTTCCACTATAAACATACAGTACATGCATACATGTATGTGTTGTTTAGAAATGGCATTATTAAATGCGCCTCTAACTGAAGTATGCAGGATGTCAGGGTGATTTCCCGGACAAAGCATTTTCAATGGAGATTCCCCATTGAGCTTGCTTTTTTTAGTCCAGTTTAGTCCGGTTCAAATCCAGGCTGAATCACATCTGGCTGTGATTGGGAATGCCATAGGACGGTGCACAATTGACCCAGCGTCGTCTGGGTTTGGCCGTCATTGTAAATAAGAATTTGTTTTTATTAACTGACTTGCTGAGTTAAATCAAATATTTTTACTTGATCTGTGACCGGGAACCTGCCCCATTATGTATTTGTGGAGGAGAAGATGTGCCCTCTTCATCAAGATGTCCATACATTACACTGACTCTATCTATGAGAGCTCTTGATATGGCTTGTCAATCCAGATCCACGAAATTCACTGATCACAAACCCAAACATCCAGCCCGATTTAGCTAATACATTTTACCAGGGGCGCAACTTTTGATTTAGAAGTGGTAGAGGGGACATCATATTATTAGATTTTTTTTTTTTATCCAGTTGGGAAAAACACTCCAAACAGCCGACCCGACCGCGCAGAGGGGTCCACATGGTCCTAAAGCACGCCGTTGCTTCGTTTTGTATCACATTCCAATGATAAAACTGCCCCTGCATTTTATACATCCTGTAAGTTCCTGGCATTATTAACCCTATTACGGCTTCTGGTGTGTAAGCCATTTTACCAGAGGTCTCGTTTACACTGAACCAGCAGGAAATGCAGTCGTCTCACTTTAGCACTTTAGCACGTTAGCTAGCACAGGAAGTAGCCTACAAGCTGTTTATACTGCATGGCCCTGTTTCCATGTAAGCCACTTCTGGTTCAAACAGCAACACTGTACAAGATTGCATCAGTCATTGTTAGGAGGGCCAATTATATACAGCTCCCAAATTTTCAGGGATAGTTTCATTGGTGATACAGTTTCATTGGTGATATAAGATTGATGCAAAAATGAACTGTCATAAAAAAAAGTCAGCATACGATTTCATTTGTTTTGGTGCACTGTGACAGTGCCACAGATGGTATGTCAATGTGCAGTGTGGACACACTTCAATTTAGTAACAACAAGGCTGTGTGATGCTGTCTATGCATCCAGCATCTCCTCTTACCGAACTTGGCAACATTAGTGCAAACAAGAGTTCATTGAATCATGATGGTAAATTTGCATTCAAAGCCAGGGGGCCCAAGTCATGGGAAAGCAATCCACATTTGATCTTGAACTACTTACAAGTGTGTGACAGTGCAAAGCGATTAAAGACATATTTTATACCCAAGGTTTTAATTTATAATCTAAGAACAGCTATCATAGACAGATATATGCTAATAAAACACATTTCAGTTATATCATCCACTCTCCTGTAGCTTTGTATTTACCGACAAAATGTTTACATAACTTTTACCTTGAGCATAGCATTGACAGGCAGCCAGATTCGATAAAGTGTCAACTGGTGCTGGACATAAATGGATAAATAAAATCCTGATGCCTCTGAACCACCAGGCTTCAATATAAACAACACTTTTTTCATTTCTCTCTTATCTTGATGTAGTTTATATAAAGAGTTGAGTAATAAAGTGCTTCCATAATATCCAACATGATAATCCCACATAGGGCTGTCACATCATGGAATTTGGGGGGGGTTTTGGATGACGGTAATTGGCCAGCCAAATGGCCGCGGTCTCCGTAATAAATATTCACTCGAACAAATATAAAATAAAAAAGACATTAACAGTAATTGTGCCAGCCGTAGCTCTACGTATATTGTATAGCCTAAATAAGATCATTGGGCCTAATTAAAGATTGGCAAATAAACTATTTTCGGGCTTTATGCATACATGTTTCAGGTTTGAGAAGATCGGAGATCTGATAACGCTTTGTGTTGACTGAGGAAATCTCACTAAAATAACGCGTACTAGACAATCTGTGGCAGTAGTGTGATTGCCACTGTTTCTGCATAGTAGTACCCACTGGGCACACGCTGGTTGAATCAGCATTGTTTCCACGTCATTACAATGAAAATACTGTACGTTGAACCAACATGGAATAGACATTGAATTGACGTCTGTGCCCAGTGAGTACGTACTGTATTTATTCAAAATATGTCGGATTACTTCTTGTGTCATTATTGAGCAATCTAATCCCAAAATTAAGGCATTTAAAAATATTAGTCCGTGGTATTTTATTACTTGTAGTTATTTCTGTTAGCAATACACGGTCCTATATATTGCAGGGCGCACTAGAAATTCCCAGGCGGGCACATTTTAACTGTTTGCAACGTGATCATATAACAAAGCAGACATAAGTAATGTACCCACGATACATTCGAATCCAGATTGAAAATGAACATGAGGAGGAATGTTTTTAAAATGTTCAAGATGTTAGGAAAAATTTAGGTTAAAAGAGCTCGATGCGGTATAGGCTGTAAAAGGCGTGATTGGTTTGCCATGCGTAAATTTTCGTCCATCCATATGTTTCATATTACGATATTAGCCGTGTGGGATGAAAATAGCGACACATAAATGTTTAGCTTCAATGGTTTTGTGAATTTTTTTTTAGCTTCCCTCCACCAAATAACTGTTATACGAAACTTTGCCGACAGGTGCAGTTTTTATCCCAAGGGCAATAATCTAATCAGGAGAGTTCACATTTCTGCTCCAATCAAACATTATTCATTGTCGTGGATATCATGCATCCATACACATATATGATTAACTGAGATAAAGGATGAATAGATGCTAGTATACATTCACATAGTGTGTTAGTAGGCTACGGTACCATGGGCTATAAGTAAAGGCTAGCCTACCCTATGGACTGATTGTTCATGTAAATGCTGGGCTCGTTGAAGTGAATGCCCATTGTGTATCATTAGGCTTTTCTTATTATGTCTAATATGCGTTGCAGGTTTATTGGAATTAATAGTCCTGCAATTCTGTAACATCCTTAAAAACATGACCATATGTGTCTGATATGTGACACGGCGACTTTTTACGGGGGAACCTAACTGAAAAACTAGATTATGTTTAAATAAGTTATTATGCGGAGTGGCTTTGGTTTGAATTGTTGTTCTTTTTACCATTGTGGTGAATGCAGTTATTAAACTATTGTGTAGTACGTCATGAAATAAAATAATGAGATATTTAGTGTTCTTCTGCAGGGACCGATTTGGGCGTAATATAGCGATAATTATGAGTTTACAGTAGACAGTAAACCCAGAAAACTGTGCGTAATTACGTCTGTATTTGATCGAATACTTTGAGGCTATCTGCACTGGACAGGACATGCATGGTGCTCACCATTACTTCTGCATGGGATCTACAGCACCGCGCCTATAGCATACCTACAATTTACATACCCATTGCAGTGAAATGTTTGTCAAATTGCTCATAATAGCGATACACCTTTTAAGGAGACATCTCCAGGTTAAAGAGGTTGTCAACTTCCAAAGAGTTACTGCGGAGCTTGAGTCTGAATTCTACAAAAATGCAGGAAAGTTTCGATAAATGTACCCATCTCAATTATGAAATGCTCTTTGAAAGCTGTAGCCTTTGCGATGCATGTCATGAGATTATATTTTAGGTAGAGTCATATTTGGCATTATTGTTATCAATATGCAAGGATGACAAATGCAGAATAGCCGCATGCAACAAATTTGCGCAACTATGAAAGGAATGCACCTTTCTTATCTAAATGTAGTCTACAGCATAAGTAGTTAGTAGTTAATAGTAATTACCTTGTTGCAGTGATAATAGTCCAAAGAGGTCAGGCAACTTGAATCAGTTGGTAATGTACATGAGCCCACGCTTGAAGGGGGTGCTGGATAAAATCTCACGTCCATCTCAAGGTCCGCAAGACTGACGGCATAAAAGCAGGTCCAATGCCTGTGACTCTCTCTCTCTCTCTCCCTATTTCTCTCTCTCTCTCTCTATTGTTGGACCAAACAAAAAGAAAGAGAATGATTGAAAGAAAAGGGGGTTGAGTCTATAAAAACACTATCTCCTCACATCCGCCGGTGTTCTCAGTTCAGCACTATCAAGCTTCTGCGATGATGCTCTATGGATAAAAAGGCTATATCTATTTGTGTTCGCAGAAGGAAAAATACGCGTAAAGTTAACTTTGAGTGAAAAATATAGATGTTTCAGCAACTATACATGAACAAACGTTGTAATTGTTTACAACAACCCAAGGTCAATGTAAAAAGATAGAACTAGATTGGCTATCTCCCAAAACGTTCGTCTGTTTCTATTTTCCAGCGGCGCGCTCACTCCATGTCCGCTTTGTCATGTAGGAGTGTTGATCCATGCGTTCACTTGGAGTTATATAGTTCGACTACTCTTTTCCATACTGAATGCCATGCGACCCCTGCCGATAACAGAGGGAATATGGGGAGAAAGAAAACGAGATGAAGGGGGATGGGATAGGAACTATCAAGCTGATTGACAACCACTCCGGTTACACTGTGGTTCAAGAAATCAGAGTTTATGGAGATGATGTAGCTATGAAAATACATAGCCAGTCGATTCGGATAGCCTACTCCACGGCCAACTTTGAGCTCAGTATAGGCTAAGTTATTGTCATGTATATCAAATCAAATCAAATGTTATTGGTCACATACACATGGTTAGCAGATGTTAATGCGAGGGTAATGAAATGCTTGGGCTTCTAGTTCCGGCAGTGCAGTAACATCTAACAAGAACTCGAACAATTCCCCAACAACTACCTAGTACACACAAATACGAGTGCCCTCACCTCCTCCCTGTAAGCTTTCTCGTCGTTGTTGGAAATCAAGCCCACTACTGTTGTGTCGTCTGCAAACTTGATGATTGAGTTGGAGGCGTGCATGGCCGCGCAGTCGTGGGTGAACGGGGAGTACAGGAGGCGGCTGAGCACGCACCCTTGTGGGGCCCCAGTGTTGAGGGTCAGCGAAGTGGAGATGTTGTTTCCTACCTTCACCACCTGGGGACGGCCCGTCAGAAAGTTCAGGACCCAATTGCTCAGGGAGGGGTTGAGACCCAGGGCCTCCAGCTTGATAATGAGCTTGGAGGGTATTAATGGTGTTGAATGCTGAGCTGTAGTTAATGAACAGCATTCTTACATAGGTATTCTTGTCCAGATGGGATAGGGCAGTGTGCAGTTTAATGGCAATTGCGTTGTCTGTGGACCTGTTGGGGCGGTATGCAAACTGAAGTGTGTCTAGGTTGGCCGGTAAGGTGGAGGTGATATGATCCTTGACTAGTCTCTCAAAGCACTTCATGATGACAGAAGTGAGTGCTACGGGGCAGTAGTCATTTAGTTCAGTTATGTTTGCCTTCTTGGGTACAGGAACAATGGTAGCCATCTTGAAGCATGTGGGGACAACAGACTGGGATATCCTTCCTGTTTGGCCCTGTCCGGGGGTGTCCTCGGATGAGGCCACAGTGTCTCCTGACCCCTCCTGTCTCAGCCTCCAGTATTTATGCTGCAGTAGTTTATGTGTCGGGGGGCTAGGGTCAGTTTGTTATATCTGGAGTACTTCTCCTGTCCTATTCGGTGTCCTGTGTGAATCTAAGTGTGCGTTCTCTAATTCTCTCCTTCTCTCTTTCTTTCTCTCTCTCGGAGGACCTGAGCCCTAGGACCATGCCCCAGGACTACCTGACATGATGACTCCTTGCTGTCTTCAGTCCACCTGGCCATGCTGCTGCTCCAGTTTCAACTGGCCTGGGCCCTAGGACCATGTCCCAGGACTACCTGACATGAGGACTCCTTGCTGTCCCCAGTCCACCTGGCCATGCTCCTGCTCCAGTTTCAACTGTTCTGCCTTACTATTATTCAACCATGCTGGTCATTTATGAACATTTGAACATCTTGGCCACGTTCTGTTATAATCTCCACCCGGCACAGCCAGAAGAGGACTGGCCACCCCACATATGCTCTCTCTAATTCTCTCTTTCTTTCTCTCTCTCGGAGGACCTGAGCCCTAGGACCGTGCCCCAGGACTACCTGACACAATGCCCCAGTCCACCTGACTGTGCTGCTGCTCCAGTTTCAACTGTTCTGCCTTATTATTATTCGACCATGCTGGTCATTTATGAACATTTGAACATCTTGGTCATGTTCTGTTATAATCTCTACCCGGCACAGCCAGAAGAGGACTGGCCACCCCACATAGCCCGGTTCCTCTCTAGGTTTCTTCCTAGGTTTTGGCCTTTCTAGGGAGTTTTTCCTAGCCACCGTGCTTTTACACCTGCATTGTTTGCTGTTTGGGGTTTTAGGCTGGGTTTCTGTACAGCACTTTGAGATATCAGCTGATGTACGAAGGGCTATATAAATAAATTTGATTTGATTTGATTTGATTTGGATAGGGAGCGATTGAATATGTCCGTAAACACACCAGCCAGCTGGTCTGCCCATGCTCTGAGGATGCGGCTAGGGATGTCGTCTGGGCCAGCAGCCTTGCGAGGGTTAACACGTTTAAATGTTTTACTCACGTCCGCCAGGGAGAAGGAGAGGGGGGGGGGGGCGCAGTCCTTGTTAGCAGGCCAGGACGGTGGCACTGTATTATCCTCAAAGCGGGCAAAGAAGGTGTTTAGTTTGTCTGGAAGCAAGACATCGATGTCTTGGCTGGTTTTCTTTTTGTAGTCAGTGATTGCCTGTAGACCCTGCCACATTTTCATTTGTTTTGTTTTTTTAATTTTACCTTTATTTAACCAGGCAAGTCAGTTAAGAACAAATTCTTATTTTCAATGACGGCCTAGGAACAGTGGGTTAACTGCCTGTTCAGGGGCAGAACGACAGATTTGTACCTTGTCAGCTCGGGGGTTTGAACTCGCAACCTTCCGGGTTACTAGTCCAACGCTCTAACCACTAGGCTACCCTGCCGCCCCGTTGCATTGCGACTCCACTTTGTCCCTGTACGGACATTTTGCTTGTTTGATTGCCTTGTGGAAGGAATAACTACACTGTTTATATTCAGCAATATTCCCAGACCACTTTCCATGGTTAAATGCGGTGGTTCACACTTTCAGTTTTGCGCGAATGCAGTATTGACCCCAACCTCCTTTTTACTTTTTAGGCTAGTACATAGCTAGTTACATATTATAGGGACAGGTCACATGTGCAGTTATTTTTGCAACAACAACAAAAACTTACAATTAAAAATACAAGTCTTCATGTCGGTCTCTAACATACCCGATGCAATTAATCAATGTATAGTCAAATCCTTAATTAGTGCAGTGGAATCAGCTGTTTTAGTGGAACCAGATCCCAGTGTCGGGCTGGAACCAGATCCCAGTGTCGAACTGGAACCAGATCCCAGTGTCGAACTGGAACCAGATCCCAGTTTCGGGCTGGAACCAGATTCCAGGGATGGGCTAGAACCAGATCACAGGGTCGGGCTGGAACTAGATCCCAGGGACGGGCTAGAACCAGATCCCAGGGACGGGCTAGAACCAGATCACAGGGTTGAGCTGGAACCAGATCCCAGGGAGGGGCTAGAACCAGATCACAGGGTCGGGCACAGGGAACCAGAAATCAGCCCGGGCATTTCGGACACATCAACCCATTGGGCTGGTGTCTGTGAAATGGGACAGCAGACAATTAGCGAAATTATTATATTTTTAAACACAAAATATATATATTTTCTCCTGTGAGACCAGCCCATGGGCTAAAGAGGCTGCGATTAGACAGGCAGCACAATGCTGGTCTTTCTTTCACTAATTGGTATTTTAACCAATAACATCAACTATGACAAATATCTGATGTGATCGGTCAAAAGACCAACTTGTGATAAAAATATCAGAATTGGGCTTCCTGTCTAAACGCAGCCCAAAGTGACCAACCCACCTGCTTTCTGGATCATCCTGTTGCTGTCTATGAACCATGGTGGGAAACTTGCATGCTCTAGAGTTGAGGCCTTGGCACCATTTAATTTAGTTTGTTTGTCAATAGGCAGGTTTTCATTGACCCCGGTTTATATGACAAAAGCAATGTCGCACATTTTTTTTTTTACGACATGTGTAATGGAAACGGCAGATACAGTATTGTAGAAATGTTTACGACATGTGTAATGGAAACGGCAGATACAGTATTGTAGAAATGTTTACGACATGTGTAATGGAAACGGCAGATACGGTATTGTAGAAATGTTTACGACATGTGTAATGGAAACGGCAGATACGGTATTGTAGAAATGTTTACGACATGTGTAATGGAAACGGCAGATACAGTATTGTAGAAATGTTTACGACATGTGTAATGGAAACGGCAGATACGGTATTGTAGAAATGTTTACGACATGTGTAATGGAAACGGCAGATACGGTATTGTAGAAATGTTTACGACATGTGTAATGGAAACGGCAGATACGGTATTGTTGTCACGACTTCCGGTTGGCTCTCCTGCCCGTTCAGGCGGTGCTCGGCGGTCGTCGTCACCGTCCTATTAGCCACTACTGATCCCTTTTCGTGTATCTGTTGGTTTTGTCTGATTGTTTTCACCTGTGTGTTAGTTTATTAGTATCTGTATATAATGTAGGTTGTCTCGCCCTTGTTTTGTGCGGGATTGTTTGTTTTGTCATTTTGTTTCGTCTGTCGGTGTTTTTATGTTTATTTATTCTCCGGTTTGTCTGTTATCCTGATTTGGATAATTTCACCCTGTTTGTATTTTGGGTTGTCCGTGTTTATTTTTGTTCACCGGAGAATAAACTACTTATCACTATTTGCTCTCTGCGCCTGATTCCACCCACCTTGACTAGACGTGACAGAATCCTGCACCACCATGGAATCAGGAGCAGGAGCAGCAGCGTCTCCTCTCCCATCGATGGAAGAGAGGGTCCTCCATCATACCAGCGTGATTCACCGGATTGGTTCTGCTATGGACCAAATGATGGAGAGAATGGATCGATGGGAGAGGAGTGGCCTCCCCACCTAATCTCTAGCAACCCCTTCTCCAGCACCTCCTGTTTCTGCGACCACATCTGGCTCTGGGGCTCTTCGGCTGACACTCCCACGGGAGTTTGACGGATTGGCGGCTGGGTGCCAGGGTTTCCTCCTTCAACTGGAATTATACCTGGCTACCGTGCGTCCTGCTCCCTCTGGAGAGGAGAGCGTGTGCGCCCTCGTCTCCTGCTTGACTGGGCGAGCCCTCGAGTGGGTCAACGCAGTGTGGAATGGTCCGGACTCGGCTAAGGATAATTACCCAGAGTTCACCCGCCGATTCCGAGCTGTTTTTGATCATCCACCAGAGGGTCGGGCGGCGGGTGAACGGCTGTTTCACCTGCGTCAGGAGACGAGGAGCGTACAGGATTTTGCCCTAGAGTTTAGGACGTTGGCAGCAGGAGCAGGATGGAACGACAGGACCTTGATTGATCATTTTAGATGTAGTCTCAGGGAGGACGTCCGCAGGGAGCTGGCATGTCGGGACACCACATATTCACTGGATGGACTTATCGATCTGGCTATCCGTCTCGACAACCTGCTGGCTGCTCGCGGGCTGCTCGCTTTGTTTACCCATGTCTTCCGGCACTATGGGGTGCCTGAGGACATCGTCTCTGATCGGGGTCCCCAATTCACGTCCAGAGTGTGGAGGGCGTTTATGGAGAGACTGGGGGTCTCGGTTAGCTTAACCTCAGGTTTTCACCCCGAGAGTAATGGGCAGGTGGAGCGGGTTAACCAGGATGTGGGCAGGTTTCTGCGGTCCTACTGTCGGGACCGGCCTGGTGAGTGGGCAAGGTATGTTCCATGGGCCGAACTAGCCCAGAACTCCTTACGCCACTCCTCTACTAACTTGTCTCCTTTTGAGTGTGTGTTAGGTTACCAGCCAGTCCTGGCTCCATGGCATCAGAGTCAGACCGAGGCTCCTGCGGTGGAGGAACGGGTACAGCGCTCCAAGGACACCTGGAAAGCCGTTCAGGACTCATTACGGTTAGCGGGAGAACGGCAGAAGAGGAGCGCTGACCAGCACCGCAGTGAGACCCCCGTGTTTGCACCGGGGGACAGGGTCTGGCTCTCGACCCGAAACCTGTCCCTCCGCCTGCCCTGTCGGAAGCTGGGGCCGCAGTGTGTGGGGCCGTTCAAAGTCCTGAGGAGAATAAACAAGGTGTGTTATAGGTTACAACTTCCTAGGTATTACCGTATTAACCCCTTGTTTCATGTGTCTCTCCTCAGGCCGGTGGTGGCTGGTCCCCTGCAAGAAGGTGAGGTGTCTGAGGTCCCTCCGCCCCCTCTGGACAGCGATGGGCCCCCGGCATATACAGTTCGAGGCATTCTGGATTCTAGACGCCGGGTGGGGGGCCTACAGTACCTCGTGGACTGTGAGGGGTATGGCCCGAAGGAGAGATGCTGGGTTCCGGTGAGGGACATTTTGGACCCTTCTCTCCTGATAGAATTCCACCGCCTCCACCCGGATCGCCCAGCACCTCGTCCTCCGGGTCGTCCTCGAGGACGGTGGCGGCGCGCTGCGGGAGCCGCGCGTCAGGGGGGGGTACAGTCACGACTTCCGCCGAGGTTGGCTCTCCTGCCCGTTCAGGCGGTGCTCGGCGGTCGTCGTCACCGTCCTATTAGCCACTACTGATCCCTTTTCGTGTATCTGTTGGTTTTGTCTGATTGTTTTCACCTGTGTGTTAGTTTATTAGTATCTGTATATCATGTAGGTTGTCCCGCCCTTGTTTTGTGCTGGATTGTTTGTTTTGTCATTTTGTTTCGTCTGTCGGTGTTTTTGTGTTTATTATTCTCCGGTTTGTCTGTTATCCTGTTTTGGATAATTTCACCCTGTTTGTATTTTGGGTTGTCCGTGTTTATTTTTGTTCACCGGAGAATAAACTACTTATCACTATTTGCTCTCTGCGCCTGATTCCACCCACCTTGACTAGACGTGACAATTGTAGAAATGTTTACGACATGTGCAATGGAAACGGCAGATACGGTATTGTAGAAATGTTTACGACATGTGCAATGGAAACGGCAGATACAGTATTGTAAAAATGTTTACGACATGTGCAATGGAAACGGCAGATACAGTATTGTAAAAATGTTTACGACATGTGCAATGGAAACGGCAGATACAGTATTGTAGAAATGTTTACGACATGTGTAATGGAAACGGCAGATACAGTATTGTAAAAATGTTTACGACATGTGTAATGGAAACGGCAGATACAGTATTGTAAAATTTTTTACGACATGTGTAATGGAAACGGCAGATACAGTATTGTAAAAATGTTTACGACATGTGTAATGGAAACGGCAGATACAGTATTGTAGAAATGTTTACGACATGTGTAATGGAAACGGCAGATACAGTATTGTAAAAATGTTTACGACATGTGTAATGGAAACGGCAGATACAGTCTTATTGAAATGTTTGAAAGATCGACAACATTTTTAGGATTTCGATAGAGGGATTTTTCTTTTGTCAAACTTTCTTGATTGTGACAAATGATGATGGAAACTGTGTTTTTCTAATACATTAAGATTGCTGAATACTTTTGAAGGTACGTGGAGCACGGGAAATCATAACATAACTATAAGCTCCACTCCACATTTAATTTTGAATGCCTACTGCTTGCCAAATATATATTTATAACTATTAAAACAAGGTTTCTTCAAGAATTGTCCTGACTTTCAAGAATGCCTTAATTGCTTCGCTTTGCTTTTCTGGTTCTTTGGCATGTTTCACCGTGCAATTATTTCACATCTACAGGAGTACACATTTCTACAGGTTTCTCAGTTAACTAAGTAGGCTACTGTGTATCAATGGCTACATTTACACAGGAAGCCCAATTCTAATCTTTTGCCATATTATTGTCAAAATAGCTGATCTGATTGTTCATAAGAACAGTTAGTGGAAAAAGATCTGAATTAGCTGTGTAAACGCAGCCATAGAGAATCAGAGACTGTACATCTACACTATAGCCAATGGATGGGCAACTCCCATCCTCCGGGGCCTGATTGGTGTCACACATTTGTCCCAGCCCCAGCTAACACACCTGACTCCAATAATCAACTAATCATGGTCTTCAGTTTAGAATGCAATTATTTTAAGTCAGCTGTGTCTGCTAGGGATGGGAAAAAGTGTGACAGAACCCTGTCCCCCGAGGACTGGAGTTGCCCATCCCTTCTACAGCCTATACCTGCCCTTTGTGATTGCCTTGCAAGTTTAAGTTTGACCAACTACTGATACAGTAAAGTGGGACCATTCTAAATTATGTGTTCTAAATCTATTGATAAACCATGAATGCTGATTGGCTGACAGCCGTGGTATATCAGAATATAGACCACGGGTATGACAAAACATGTATTTTTACTGCTCTAATTACCCAAGGTCTTATATCTACTGTAGCTGGAACAGGGTCTTATATCTACTGTACCTGGAACAAGGTCTTATATCTACTGTAGCTGGAACAAGGTCTTATATATACTGTAGCTGGAACAGGGTCTTATATCTACTGTAGCTGGAACAAGGTCTCTTTATCTACTGTAGCTGGAACAGGGTCTTATATCTACTGTACCTGGAACAGGGTCTTATATCTACTGTAGCTGGAACAAGGTCTTATATCTACTGTAGCTGGAACAAGGTCTTATATCTACTGTAGCTGGAACAGGGTCTTATATCTACTGTACCTGGAACAAGGTCTTATATTTACTGTAGCTGGAGCAAGATCTTATATCTACTGTAGCTGGAGCAAGATCTTATATCTACTGTAGCTGGAACAAGGTCTTATATCTACTGTAGCTGGAACAGGGTCTTATATCTACTGTAGCTGGAACAAGGTCTTATATCTACTGTAGCTGGAACAGGGTCTTATATCTACTGTAGCTGGAGCAAGATCTTATATCTACTGTAGCTGGAACAAGGTCTTATATCTACTGTAGCTGGAACAGGGTCTTATATCTACTGTAGCTGGAACAAGGTCTTATATCTACTGTAGCTGGAACAAGGTCTTATATTTACTGTAGCTGGAACAAGGTCTTATATCTACTGTAGCTGGAACAAGGTCTTATATCTACTGTAGCTGGAACAGGGTCTTATATCTACTGTAGCTGGAACAAGGTCTTATATCTACTGTAGCTGGAACAAGGTCTTATATATACTGTAGCTGGAACAGGGTCTTATATCTACTGTAGCTGGAACAGGGTCTTATATCTACTGTAGCTGGAACAAGGTCTTATATCTACTGTAGCTGGAACAAGGTCTTATATCTACTGTAGCTGGAGCAAGATCTTATATCTACTGTAGCTGGAATAAGGTATTATACCTACTGTAGCTGGAGCAGGGTCTTATATCTACTGTAGCTGGAACAGGGTCTTATATCTACTGTAGCTGAAACAGGGTCTTATATCTACTGTAGCTGGAACAAGGTCTCTTTATCTACTGTAGCTGGAACAAGGTCTCTTTATCTACTGTAGCTGGAACAAGGTCTTATATCTACCGGAGCTGGAACAGGGTCTTATATCTACTGTAGCTGGAACAAGGTCTTATACCTACTGTAGCTGGAGCAGGGTCTTATACCTACTGTAGCTGGAGCAGGGTCTTATATCTACTGTAGCTGGAACAAGGTCTTATATCTAATGTAGCTGGAACAGGGTCTTATATTCACTGTAGCTGGAACAAGGTCTTGTATCTACTGTAGCTGGAACAAGGTCTTGTATATACTGTAGCTGGAACAGGGTCTTATATCTACTGTAGCTGGAACAAGGTCTCTTTATCTACTGTAGCTGGAACAAGGTCGTATATCTACTGTAGCTGGAACAAGGTCTCTTTATCTACTGTAGCTGGAACAGGGTCTTATATCTACTGTAGCAGGAACAAGGTCTTATATCTACTGTAGCTGGAACAAGGTCTTATATATACTGTAGCTGGAACAGGGTCTTATATCTACTGTAGCTGGAACAGGGTCTCTTTATCTACTGTAGCTGGAACAAGGTCTTATATCTACTGTAGCTGGAACAAGGTCTTATATCTACTGTAGCTGGAACAGGGTCTTATATCTACTGTAGCAGGAACAAGGTCTTATATCTACTGTAGCTGGAACAAGGTCTTATATATACTGTAGCTGGAACAGGGTCTTATATCTACTGTAGCTGGAACAGGGTCTCTTTATCTACTGTAGCTGGAACAAGGTCTTATATCTACTGTAGCTGGAACAAGGTCTTATATCTACTGTAGCTGGAACAGGGTCTTATATCTACTGTAGCAGGAACAAGGTCTTATATCTACTGTAGCTGGAACAAGGTCTTATATATACTGTAGCTGGAACAGGGTCTTATATCTACTGTAGCTGGAACAGGGTCTCTTTATCTACTGTAGCTGGAACAAGGTCTTATATCTACTGTAGCTGGAACAAGGTCTTATATCTACTGTAGCTGAAACAAGGTCTTATATTCACTGTAGCTGGATCAAGGTCTTATATCTACTGTAGCTGGGATAGGGTCTTATATATACTGTAGCTGGAGCAAGATCTTATATCTACTGTAGCTAGAACAGGGTCTTATATCTACTGTAGCTGGAACAGGTTCTTATGTCTACTGTAGCTGGAACAAGGTTGTATATCTACTGTCGCTGGTACAGGTTCTTATATCTACTGCAGCTATAACAAGGTCTTATATCTACTGTAGCTGGAACAGGTTCTTATATCTACTGTAGCTATAACAAGGTCTTATATCTACTGTAGCTGGAACAGGGTCTTATAGATACTGTAGCTGGAACAAGGTCTCTTTATCTACTGTAGCTGGAACAGGGTCTTATATCTACTGTAGCTGGAACAAGGTCTTATATCTACTGTAGCTGGAACAGGCTCTTATATCTACTGTAGCTGGAACAAGGTCTCTTTATCTACTGTAGCTGGAACAAGGTCTCTTTATCTACTGTAGCTGGAACAAGGTCTTATATCTACCGGAGCTGGAACAGGGTCTTATATCTACTGTAGCTGGAACAAGGTCTTATACCTACTGTAGCTGGAACAAGGTCTTATACCTACTGTAGCTGGAACAGGGTCTTATATCTACTGTAGCTGGAACAAGGTCTTATATCTACTGTAGCTGGAACAAGGTCTTATATTCACTGTAGCTGGAACAAGGTCTTGTATCTACTGTAGCTGGAACAAGGTCTTGTATATACTGTAGCTGGAACAGGGTCTTATATCTACTGTAGCTGGAACAAGGTCTTGTATATACTGTAGCTGGAACAAGGTCTTATATCTACTGTAGCTGGAACAGGGTCTTATATCTACTGTAGCTGTAACAAGGTCTCTTTATCTACTGTAGCTGTAACAAGGTCTCTTTATCTACTGTAGCTGGAACAAGGTCTCTTTACCTACTGTAGCTGGAACAGGGTCTTATATCTACTGTAGCAGAAACAAGGTCTTATATCTACTGTAGCTGGAACAAGGTCTTATATATACTGTAGCTGGAACAGGGTCTTATATCTACTGTAGCTGGAACAGGGTCTTATATCTACTGTAGCTGGAACAGGGTCTCTTTATCTACTGTAGCTGGAACAAGGTCTTATACCTACTGTAGCTGGAGCAGGGTCTTATACCTACTGTAGCTGGAACAGGGTCTTATATCTACTGTAGCTGGAACAAGGTCTTATATCTACTGTAGCTGGAACAAGGTCTTATATTCACTGTAGCTGGAACAAGGTCTTGTATCTACTGTAGCTGGAACAAGGTCTTGTATATACTGTAGCTGGAACAGGGTCTTATATCTACTGTAGCTGGAACAAGGTCTTGTATATACTGTAGCTGGAACAAGGTCTTATATCTACTGTAGCTGGAACAGGGTCTTATATCTACTGTAGCTGTAACAAGGTCTCTTTATCTACTGTAGCTGTAACAAGGTCTCTTAGCTGTAACAAGGTCTCTTTATCTACTGTAGCTGGAACAAGGTCTCTTTACCTACTGTAGCTGGAACAGGGTCTTATATCTACTGTAGCAGAAACAAGGTCTTATATCTACTGTAGCTGGAACAAGGTCTTATATATACTGTAGCTGGAACAAGGTCTCTTTATCTACTGTAGCTGGAACAAGGTCAAGGTATATCTACTGTAGCTGGAACAAGGTCTCTTTATCTAATGTAGCTGGAACAGGGTCTTATATCTACTGTAGCAGGAACAAGGTCTTATATCTACTGTAGCTGGAACAAGGTCTTATATATACTGTAGCTGGAACAGGGTCTTATATCTACTGTAGCTGGAACAGGGTCTCTTTATCTACTGTAGCTGGAACAAGGTCTTATATCTACTGTAGCTGGAACAAGGTCTTATATCTACTGTAGCTGGAACAGGGTCTTATATCTACTGTAGCAGGAACAAGGTCTTATATCTACTGTAGCTGGAACAAGGTCTTATATATACTGTAGCTGGAACAGGGTCTTATATCTACTGTAGCTGGAACAGGGTCTCTTTATCTACTGTAGCTGGAACAAGGTCTTATATCTACTGTAGCTGGAACAAGGTCTTATATCTACTGTAGCTGGAACAGGGTCTTATATCTACTGTAGCAGGAACAAGGTCTTATATCTACTGTAGCTGGAACAAGGTCTTATATATACTGTAGCTGGAACAGGGTCTTATATCTACTGTAGCTGGAACAGGGTCTCTTTATCTACTGTAGCTGGAACAAGGTCTTATATCTACTGTAGCTGGAACAAGGTCTTATATCTACTGTAGCTGGAACAAGGTCTTATATTCACTGTAGCTGGATCAAGGTCTTATATCTACTGTAGCTGGGATAGGGTCTTATATATACTGTAGCTGGAGCAAGATCTTATATCTACTGTAGCTAGAACAGGGTCTTATATCTACTGTAGCTGGAACAGGTTCTTATGTCTACTGTAGCTGGAACAAGGTTGTATATCTACTGTCGCTGGTACAGGTTCTTATATCTACTGCAGCTATAACAAGGTCTTATATCTACTGTAGCTGGAACAGGTTCTTATATCTACTGTAGCTATAACAAGGTCTTATATCTACTGTAGCTGGAACAGGGTCTTATAGATACTGTAGCTGGAACAAGGTCTCTTTATCTACTGTAGCTGGAACAGGGTCTTATATCTACTGTAGCTGGAACAAGGTCTTATATCTACTGTAGCTGGAACAGGGTCTTATATCTACTGTAGCTGGAACAAGGTCTCTTTATCTACTGTAGCTGGAACAAGGTCTCTTTATCTACTGTAGCTGGAACAAGGTCTTATATCTACCGGAGCTGGAACAGGGTCTTATATCTACTGTAGCTGGAACAAGGTCTTATACCTACTGTAGCTGGAACAGGGTCTTATATCTACTGTAGCTGGAACAGGGTCTTATATCTACTGTAGCTGGAACAAGGTCTTATATCTACTGTAGCTGGAACAAGGTCTTATATTCACTGTAGCTGGAACAAGGTCTTGTATCTACTGTAGCTGGAACAAGGTCTTGTATATACTGTAGCTGGAACAGGGTCTTATATCTACTGTAGCTGGAACAAGGTCTTGTATATACTGTAGCTGGAACAAGGTCTTATATCTACTGTAGCTGGAACAGGGTCTTATATCTACTGTAGCTGTAACAAGGTCTCTTTATCTACTGTAGCTGTAACAAGGTCTCTTTATCTACTGTAGCTGGAACAAGGTCTCTTTACCTACTGTAGCTGGAACAGGGTCTTATATCTACTGTAGCAGAAACAAGGTCTTATATCTACTGTAGCTGGAACAAGGTCTTATATATACTGTAGCTGGAACAGGGTCTTATATCTACTGTAGCTGGAACAGGGTCTTATATCTACTGTAGCTGGAACAGGGTCTCTTTATCTACTGTAGCTGGAACAAGGTCTTATACCTACTGTAGCTGGAGCAGGGTCTTATACCTACTGTAGCTGGAACAGGGTCTTATATCTACTGTAGCTGGAACAAGGTCTTATATCTACTGTAGCTGGAACAAGGTCTTATATTCACTGTAGCTGGAACAAGGTCTTGTATCTACTGTAGCTGGAACAAGGTCTTGTATATACTGTAGCTGGAACAGGGTCTTATATCTACTGTAGCTGGAACAAGGTCTTGTATATACTGTAGCTGGAACAAGGTCTTATATCTACTGTAGCTGGAACAGGGTCTTATATCTACTGTAGCTGTAACAAGGTCTCTTTATCTACTGTAGCTGTAACAAGGTCTCTTTATCTACTGTAGCTGGAACAAGGTCTCTTTACCTACTGTAGCTGGAACAGGGTCTTATATCTACTGTAGCAGAAACAAGGTCTTATATCTACTGTAGCTGGAACAAGGTCTTATATATACTGTAGCTGGAACAGGGTCTTATATCTACTGTAGCTGGAACAGGGTCTTATATCTACTGTAGCTGGAACAGGGTCTCTTTATCTACTGTAGCTGGAACAAGGTCTTACATCTACTGTAGCTGGAACAAGGTCTTATATCTACTGTAGCTGGAACAAGGTCTTATATTCACTGTAGCTGGATCAATGTCTTATATCTACTGTAGCTGGGATAGAGTCTTATATATACTGTAGCTGGAGCAAGATCTTATATCTACTGTAGCTAGAACAGGGTCTTATATCTACTGTAACTAGAACAGGGTCTTATATCTACTGTAGCTGGAACAGGTTCTTATATCTACTGTAGCTATAACAAGGTCTTATATCTACTGTAGCTGGAACAGGGTCTTATAAATACTGTAGCTGGAACAAGGTCTCTTTATCTACTGTAGCTGGAACAGGGTCTTATATCTACTGTAGCTGGAGCAAGATCGTATATCTACTGTAGCTGGAACAGGGTCTTATATCTACTGTAGCTGGAATAAGGTCTTATAACTACTGTAGCTGGAACAAGGTCTTATATCTACTGTAGCTGGAACAGGTTCTTATATCTACTGTAGCTAGAATAAGGACTTATATCTACTGTAGCTGGAACAAGGTCTTCTAAGACATGTGGTAGGCCTAGGTAACTCATTTGAGTATTTTCTGGAAATAATTCTAAATCATGTCAATATTCCGTTTTCTGCTTCTGCCCGAAATATGATATATCTTTGAGGACTGACTACCCAATTAGTATGGTACATTATGTTTCTGATTTGAAGAACCTACTTGTAAAACCTGTGATATGCTGATGTTGTTTTTTTACTACTGAACACTACTGAACACAGTTAAACACAGTGACTGTACGTCACCCTGGATAAGAGTGTCTGCTAAATTACTCAAATGGAAAAATATACAGTGCCATGCGAAAGTTTTCGGCCCCCTTGAACTTTGCGACTTTTAGCCACCTTTCAGGCTTCAAACATAAAGATATAAAACTGTATTTTTTGTGAAGAATCAACAACAAGTGGGACACAATCATGAAGTGGAACGACATTTATTGGATATTTCAAACTTTTTTAACAAATCAAAAACTGAAAAATTGGGCGTGCAAAATTATTCAGCCCCCTTAAGTTAATACTTTGTAGCGCCACCTTTTGCTGCGATTACAGCTGTAAGTCGCTTGGGGTATGTCTCTATCAGTTTTGCACATCGAGAGACTGACATTTTTTCCCATTCCTCCTTGCAAAACAGCTCGAGCTCAGTGAGGTTGGATGGAGAGCATTTGTGAACAGCAGTTTTCAGTTCTTTCCACAGATTCTCGATTGGATTCAGGTCTGGACTTTGACTTGGCCATTCTAACACCTGGATATGTTTATTTTTGAACCATTCCATTGTAGATTTTGCTTTATGTTTTGGATCATTGTCTTGTTGGAAGACAAATCTCTGTCCCAGTCTCAGGTCTTTTGCAGACTCCATCAGGTTTTCTTCCAGAATGGTCCTGTATTTGGCTCCATCCATCTTCCCATCAATTTTAACCATCTTCCCTGTCCCTGCTGAAGAAAAGCAGGCCCAAACCATGATGCTGCCACCACCATGTTTGACAGTGGGGATGGTGTGTTCAGGGTGTTGCTTTTACACCAAACATAACGTTTTGCATTGTTGCCAAAAAGTTCAATTTTGGTTTCATCTGACCAGAGCACCTTCTTCCACATGTTTGGTGTGTCTCCCAGGTGGCTTATTGCAAACCTTAAACAACACTTTTTATGGATATCTTTAAGAAATGGCTTTCTTCTTGCCACTCTTCCATAAAGGCCAGATTTGTGCAATATACTACTGATTGTTGTCCTATGGACAGAGTGTCCCACCTCAGCTGTAGATCTCTGCAGTTCATCCAGAGTGATCATGGGCCTCTTGGCTGCATCTCTGATCAGTCTTCTCCTTGTATGAGCTGAAAGTTTAGAGGGACGGCCAGGTCTTGGTAGATTTGCAGTGGTCTGATACTCCTTCCATTTCAATATTATCGCTTGCACAGTGCTCCTTGGGATGTTTAAAGCTTGGGAAATCTTTTTGTATCCAAATCCGGCTTTAAACTTCTTCACAACAGTATCTCGGACCTGCCTGGTGTGTTCCTTGTTCTTCATGATGCTATCTGCGCTTTTAACAGACCTCTGAGACTATCACAGTGCAGGTGCATTTATACGGAGACTTGATTACACACAGGTGGATTGTATTTATCATCATTAGTCATTTAGGTCAACATTGGATCATTCAGAGATCCTCACTGAACTTCTGGAGAGAGTTTGCTGCACTGAAAGTAAAGGGGCTGAATAATTTTGAACACCCAATTTTTCAGTTTTTGATTTGTTAAAAAAGTTTGAAATATCCAATAAATGTCGTTCCACTTCATGATTGTGTCCCACTTGTTGTTGATTCTTCACAAAAAAAATACAGTTTTATATCTTTATGTTTGAAGCCTGAAATGTGGCAAAAGGTCGCAAAGTTCAAGGGGGCCGAATACTTTCGCAAGGCACTGTATATAATATTTGGCAGATTGGTAGAAAAAAAGATATCTCAGTGAGCCTTTGCATAGCCATGCAATACAATTCACAGATGGACTTTCACTGAGAATGCATGTTGTTTTCTATTGGACTCCCTGTAACCTGGGGTGTTGATACATATGACCTGGGAGATAATACAGCAGTGGCATTGCAATACCTCAGGTCTGAGCCTGTCACATATGCCTGGTCCAACCTAGCCTGTCCATGCAGCTCACAAAACAGGATGAAAACATTGCATGTCCACATCCTTTAAAAGGCGGCAGAGAGGAAAAATGACAGAACTTACAGCTAGCTAAGTGTTTATCTTGCTTTCTCTCGCTAAGAACACAACACAACCCAGGCTGTCTGTGTGTGTGTTTGTTTGTGTGTTTGTGTGACTTCGTTCATGCGTGTGTGTGTTTCAGTGTGTATCTCTTCATGTGTGTGTGTCTACATTCATATGTGTGTTTACAGGACTGAACTGTCATTGTCATCACAGTGGGTGACACCCCCCTCCCCTCCAGCCCCCCTTAGGACCAGGTCTCCAGCAGTATGGCTATTACTCAGTCTGGGGGCATGTGCGCTGGGGTGCCAGCTTGTTTAATACCAGCGACAGATGGGTTGCTCAGTGGGCATGCCGAGCTCGTCTGCAATTGGCTGCCAGCTAGCTCGAGCCATTGGTGAGGCTAGCTCTAGCGATTGAGGCCAGCGCAGGGGTTAACTGGCACATGGATACCAAATAGCTTCTGGGAATGGAATGTGTAGTGCTTGTGTAGTGCCCCAGCATCCCTCACTACTAGCATGGGAGAAAAAGAGGGAGAGAATGAGAGAGCAAAAGCGAGTTAGAGATATAGAGATAGAGAGCGTTAGAGAGAGAGAAAGAGAGAGTTGGAGGTAGAGAGATAAAGAGAGGAGAGGGGCAGAGAGAGATAGAGAGGAAAAGGGCAGAGAGAGAGAGAGATAGATCGAGTTAGCGCGAGAGAGGGAGAGCGAGATAGAGAGAGAGAGTTAGCTGGTCCTGGGGCTCTGTTCACAAACACACCCCACAGAGCCCCAGGACAGCAGCACAATTAGACCCAATCAAATCATGAGAAAACAAAAAGATAATTACTTAACACATTGTAAAGAATTAACAAAAAAACAGAGCAACAGAGAATGCTATTTGGCCCTAAACAGAGAGTACACAGTGGCAGAATACCTGACCACTGTGACCGACCCAAACTTCAGGAAAGCTTTGACTATGTGTAGACTCAGTGAGCATAGCCTTGCCATTGAGAAAGGCCGCCGTAGGCAGATATGGCTCTCAAGAGAAGACAGGCTATGTGCACACTGCCCACAAAATGAGGTGGAAACTGAGCTGCACTTCCTAACCTCCTGTCCGATCTATGACCATATTAGAGACACATATTTCCCTCAGATTACACAGATCCACAAAGAATTCAAAAACAAACCCAATTTTGATAATCTCCCATATCTACTGGGTGAAATTCCACAGTGTGCCATCACAGCAGCAAGATTTGTGACCTGTTGCCACATGAAAAGGGCAACCAGTGAAGAACAAACAGCATTGTAAATACAACCCATATTTATGCTTATTTATTTTCCCTTGTGTACCCTTAACCATTTATACATTGTTGCAGCACTGTATATATACATATGACATTTGTAATGTCTTTATTGTTTTGAAACTTCTGTATGTGTAATGTTTACTGTTAATTTTTGTTTATTATCTACCTCACTTGCTTTGGCAATGTTAACACATGTTTCCCATGCCAATAAAGCCCCTTGAATTGAATTGAGATAGATAGAGTTAGAGAGAGTTAGAGAGAGAGAGAGAGAGAGAGAGAGAGAGAGAGAGAGATGGGCAGAGATAGAGAGAAAGAGAGGAAAGGGGCAGAGAGAGAGAGAGAGAAAGAAAGGAGTGGGGCAGAGAGAGAGAGAGAAAGAAAGGAGTGGGGCAGAGAGAGAGAGAAAGAAAGGAGTGGGGCAGAGAGAGAGAGAAAGAAAGGAGTGGGGCAGAGAGAGAGAGAAAGAAAGGAGTGGGGCAGAGAGAGAGAAAGAAAGGAGTGGGGCAGAGAGAGAGAGAGAAAGAAAGGAGAGGGGCAGAGAGAGAAAGAGAGAAAGAAAGGAGTGGGGCAGAGAGAGAGAGAAAGAAAGGAGTGGGGCAGAGAGAGAGAGAAAGAAAGGAGAGGGGCAGAGAGAGAAAGAGAGGAAAGGGGCAGAGAGAGAGAGAGAAAGAAAGGAGTGGGGCAGAGAGAGAGAAAGAAAGGAGTGGGGCAGAGAGAGAGAGAAAGAAAGGAGTGGGGCAGAGAGAGAGAGAAAGAAAGGAGTGGGGCAGAGAGAGAGAGAAAGAAAGGAGAGGGGCAGAGAGAACCCATCCCACATGGCCACTGAACTCTAAAGATGTGTATTATTTAACAACAATTGATGGAGGATGGTGCGCTCCCTCCTCAACAATGGAAACTAATTACTACCACAACTTCATTTTCCTTTCATTACCAGCACTGTGGCAATTAGCGGCAGAACAAATGCAGTCGATAAGAGCTGAGGCTATCATTAGCAAATAGTTTTTTTTTTTAATACGGCCCATTAAGGGATGGCCCGTGGTATTTTGGATGATTCAGCATTACGTTTCTGATTCTGTCTGTTAATAGATTGTGACTGGAGTATATATTACATTTACATTTACATTTAAGTCATTTAGCAGACGCTCTTATCCAGAGCGACTTACAAATTGGTGCATACACCTTATGACATCCAGTGGAACAGCCACTTTACAATAGTGCATCTAAATCTTTTTAGGGGGGTGAGAAGGATTACTTACCCTATCCTAGGTATTCCTTGAAGAGGTGGGGTTTCAGGTGTCTCCGGAAGGTGGTGATTGACTCCGCTGTCCTGGCGTCGTGAGGGAGTTTGTTCCACCATTGGGGGGCCAGAGTGTCTATTATATTTGCCAGGTGTTCCAGTTTGAAAGAACTTGGAAATTACTTTAAAGTTTAGAAAGTAACGTTTAAATAAGTGTTTATTTATTTGTAATAAACTTGTAAAGTTATACATGTCAACATTATACGAGTAATGCTCTGCTTTACAGCCTGGTGTAAAATGTTACTTACTTGGTATATAATGGTATTAACAAAGAAACTCCAACCGATAATATTCTCTCTTAGATAACTGTAGTTAATTCAGGTAAGCTGAAGCTTTCTCATTGGTTGTCTACAACTTTTATCTAATGTGTGACCTTTTCATCTGTAACAAATGAGCAGCGTTATACACGTGTTATCTACTGTCACGATAATAAGACCATCAGTAGCCTCGGTGGTTATTAGAGCTGAAATTGTGTTATCTACTGTCACGATAATAAGACCATCAGTAGCCTCGGTGGTTATTAGAGCTGAAATTGTGTTATCTACTGTCACGATAATAAGACCATCAGTAGCCTCGGTGGTTATTAGAGCTGAAATTGTGTTATCTACTGTCACGATAATAAGACCATCAGTAGCCTCGGTGGTTATTAGAGCTGAAATTGTGTTATCTACTGTCACGATAATAAGACCATCAGTAGCCTCGGTGGTTATTAGAGCTGAAATTGTGTTATCTACTGTCACGATAATAAAACCATCAGTAGCCTCGGTGGATATTAGAGCTGAAATTGTGTTATCTACTGTCACGATAATAAGACCATCAGTAGCCTCGGTGGTTATTAGAGCTGAAATTGTGTTATCTACTGTCACGATAATAAGACCATCAGTAGCCTCGGGGGTTATTAGAGCTGTAATTGTGTTATCTACTGTCGCGATAATAAGACCATCAGTAGCCTCGGTTGTTATTAGAGCTGAAATTGTGTTATCTACTGTCACGATAATAAAACCATCAGTAGCCTCGGTGGTTATTAGAGCTGAAATTGTGTTATCTACTGTCACGATAATAAGACCATCAGTAGCCTCGGTGGTTATTAGAGCTGAAATTGTATTATCTACTGTCACGATAATAAGACCATCAGTAGCCTCGGTGGTTATTAGAGCTGTAATTGTGTTATTTACTGTCACGATGATAAGACCATCAGTAGCCTTGGGGGTTATTAGAGCTGTAATTGTGTTATCTACTATCACGATAATAAGACCATCAGTAGCCTCGGTGGTTATTAGAGCTGAAATTGTGTTATCTACTGTCACGATAATAAGACCATCAGTAGCCTCGGTTGTTATTAGAGCTGAAATTGTGTTATCTGCTGTCACGATAATAAGACCATCAGTAGCCTCGGTGGTTATTAGAGCTGAAATTGTGTTATCTACTGTCACGATAATAAGACCATCAGTAGCCTCGGTGGTTATTAGAGCTGTAATTGTGTTATCTACTGTCACGATAATAAGACCATCAGTAGCCTCAGTGGTTATTAGAGCTGTAATTGTGTTATCTACTGTCACGATAATAAGACCATCAGTATTCTCGGTGGTTATTAGAGCTGAAATTGTGTTATCTACTGTCACGATAATAAGACCATCAGTAGCCTCGGGGGTTATTAGAGCTGTAATTGTGTTATCTACTGTCACGATAATAAGACCATCAGTAGCCTCGGTGGTTATTAGAGCTGAAATTGTGTTATCTACTGTCACGATAATAAGACCATCAGTAGCCTCGGTGGTTATTAGAGCTGTAATTGTGTTATCTACTGTCACGATAATAAGACCATCAGTAGCCTCGGTGGTTATTAGAGCTGAAATTGTGTTATCTACTGTCACGATAATAAGATCATCAGTAGCCTCGGTGGTTATTAGAGCTGAAATTGTGTTATCTACTGTCACGATAATAAGACCATCAGTAGCCTCGGTGGTTATTAGAGCTGTAATTGTGTTATCTACTGTCACGATGATAAGACCATCAGTAGCCTTGGGGGTTATTAGAGCTGTAATTGTGTTATCTACTGTCACGATAATAAGACCATCAGTAGCCTCTGTGGTTATTAGAGCTGTAATTGCGTTATCTACTGTCACGATAATAAGACCATCAGTAGCCTCGGTGGTTATTAGAGCTGTAATTGTGTTATCTACTGTCACGATAATAAGACCATCAGTAGCCTCGGTGGTTATTAGAGCTGAAATTGTGTTATCTACTGTCACGATAATAAGACCATCAGTAGCCTCGGTGGTTATTAGAGCTGAAATTGTGTTATCTACTGTCACGATAATAAGACCATCAGTAGCCTTGGGGGTTATTAGAGCTGTAATTGTGTTATCTACTGTCACGATAATAAGACCATCAGTAGCGTCGGTGGTTAGTAGAGCTCTAATTGCGTTATCTACTGTCACGATAATAAGACCATCAGTAGCCTCGGTGGTTATTAGAGCTGTAATTGCGTTATCTACTGTCACGATAATAAGACCATCGGTAGCCTCGGTGGTTATTAGAGCTGAAATTGTGTTATCTACTGTCAAGATAATAAGACCATCAGTAGCCTCGGTGGTTATTAGAGCTGTAATTGCGTTATCTACTGTCACGATAATAAGACCATCAGTAGCCTCGGTGGTTATTAGAGCTGTAATTGCGTTATCTACTATCACAATAATAAGACCATCAGTAGCCTCGGTGGTTATTAGAGCTGAAATTGTGTTATCTACTGTCACGATAATAAGACCATCAGTAGCCTCGGTTGTTATTAGAGCTGAAATTGTGTTATCTACTGTCACGATAATAAAACCATCAGTAGCCTCGGTGGTTATTAGAGCTGAAATTGTGTTATCTACTGTCACGATAATAAGACCATCAGTAGCCTCGGTGGTTATTAGAGCTGAAATTGTATTATCTACTGTCACGATAATAAGACCATCAGTAGCCTCGGTGGTTATTAGAGCTGTAATTGTGTTATTTACTGTCACGATGATAAGACCATCAGTAGCCTTGGGGGTTATTAGAGCTGTAATTGTGTTATCTACTATCACGATAATAAGACCATCAGTAGCCTCGGTGGTTATTAGAGCTGAAATTGTGTTATCTACTGTCACGATAATAAGACCATCAGTAGCCTCGGTTGTTATTAGAGCTGAAATTGTGTTATCTGCTGTCACGATAATAAGACCATCAGTAGCCTCGGTGGTTATTAGAGCTGAAATTGTGTTATCTACTGTCACGATAATAAGACCATCAGTAGCCTCGGTGGTTATTAGAGCTGTAATTGTGTTATCTACTGTCACGATAATAAGACCATCAGTAGCCTCAGTGGTTATTAGAGCTGTAATTGTGTTATCTACTGTCACGATAATAAGACCATCAGTATTCTCGGTGGTTATTAGAGCTGAAATTGTGTTATCTACTGTCACGATAATAAGACCATCAGTAGCCTCGGTGGTTATTAGAGCTGTAATTGTGTTATCTACTGTCACGATAATAAGACCATCAGTAGCCTCGGTGGTTATTAGAGCTGAAATTGTGTTATCTACTGTCACGATAATAAGACCATCAGTAGCCTTGGTGGTTATTAGAGCTGTAATTGTGTTATCTACTGTCACGATAATAAGACCATCAGTAGCCTCGGTGGTTATTAGAGCTGAAATTGTGTTATCTACTGTCACGATAATAAGACCATCAGTAGCCTTGGTGGTTATTAGAGCTGTAATTGTGTTATCTACTGTCACGATAATAAGACCATCAGTAGCCTCGGTGGTTATTAGAGCTGAAATTGTGTTATCTACTGTCACGATAATAAGACCATCAGTAGCCTCGGTGGTTATTAGAGCTGAAATTGTGTTATCTACTGTCACGATAATAAGACCATCAGTAGCCTCGGTGGTTATTAGAGCTGAAATTGTGTTATCTACTGTCACGATAATAAGACCATCAGTAGCCTCAGGGGTTGTCAAGACACGGTTCCATCAGAGGCCACTGCCTCCTGTAAGAGGGTTTGCCTGTTGAAATGCATCTTAAGCATTTATAACCATTCTCTTCTAAACTTACAGTACTTTCAGAAAGTATTCACACCCCTTGACTTGTCCTACATTTTGTTGAGTTACAAAGTGGGATTAAAATTGATTTAATTGTCTTTTGTCATCGATCTACACAAAATACTCTGTCATGTCAAAGTGGAAGAAAAATTCTAACACTTGTAAAAAATTATTGAAAAATAAAACAATAATATATCTTGATTACATAAGTATTCAATCCCCTGATTCAATACATGCTATCACCTTTGGTAGCGATTACAGCTGTGAGTCTTTCTGGATACATTTCTAAGAGCTTTGCACACCTGGATTATTATTTTTTGCACATTAGTCATTTTCAAGTCAACCTATAGATTTTCAAGACGTTTTAAATCAAAACTGTAACAGGAACATTCAATGTCATCTTGGCCTTGTGTTTTAGATTATTGTTCTGCTGAAAGGTGAATTTGTGTTTTAGATTATTGTTCTTCTGAAAGGTGAATTTGTCTCCCAGTGTATGTTGGAAAGCAGATTGAACCAGATTTTCCTCTGGGATTTTGCCTGTTCTTAGCGGTTTCATTTATTTTTATCCTAAAAAACTCCATTTGCCTTGCCGATAACAAGCATACCCATAACATGATGCGTCCACCACCTTCATAAAAAATATGAAGAGTGGTACTCAGTGAGATATTGTGTTGGATTTGCCCCAAACATAACGCTTTCTATTCAGGACATAAAGTACATTTACATAATTTTTTTGCAGTTTTACTTTAGTGCCTTATTGCAAACAGGATGCATGTTTTGGAATATGTTTTATTCTGTACAGGCATCCTTCTTTTCCCTCTGTCATTTAGTTTAGTATTGTGGAGTAACTACAATGTTGTTCCATCCTCAGTTTTCTCCTATCACAGCCATTCAACTTTTTAACTGTTTTAAAGTCCCCATTGGCCTTATGGTGAAATCCCTGAGAGTTTTCCTTCCTCTCCGGGAACTGAGTTGGGAAGGACTCATGTATCTTTGTAGTTACTGGGTGTATTGATTCACCATCCAAAGTGTAATTAATGACTTAAACATGCTCAAAGGGATCATCAATATTTCTTTCTGTTATTTTTACCCATCTACCAATAGGTGTCATTATTTGTGAGACAGGTCGCTCCTACCAGGTGGCGTGGCGAGAATCTGTCTCCTCACCATGCGCTCTCACCACTGGTGTCCCCCAGGGCTCTGTTCTAGGCCCTCTCCTATTCTCGCTATACACCAAGTCACTTGGCTCTGTCATAACCTCACATGGTCTCTCCTATCATTGCTATGCAGACGACACACAATTCATCTTCTCCTTTCCCTCTTCTGATGACCAGGTGGCGAATCGCATCTCTGCATGTCTGGCAGACATATCAGTGTGGATGACGGATCACCACCTCAAGCTGAACCTCGGCAAGACGGAGCTGCTCTTCCTCCCGGGAAGGACTGCCCGTTCCATGATCTCGCCATCACGGTTGACAACTCCATTGTGTCCTCCTCCCAGAGCGCTAAGAACCTTGGCGTGATCCTGGACAACACCCTGTCGTTCTCAACTAACATCAAGGCGGTGGCCCGTTCCTGTAGGTTCATGCTCTACAACATCCGCAGAGTACGACCCTGCCTCACACAGGAAGCGGCGCAGGTCCTAATCCAGGCACTTGTCATCTCCCGTCTGGATTACTGCAACTCGCTGTTGGCTGGGCTCCCTGCCTGTGCCATTAAACCCCTACAACTCATCCTGAACGCCGCAGCCCGTCTGGTGTTCAACCTTCCCAAGTTCTCTCACGTCACCCCGCTCCTCCGCTCTCTCCACTGGCTTCCAGTTGAAGCTCGCATCCGCTACAAGACCATGGTGCTTGCCTACGGAGCTGTGAGGGGAACGGCACCTCAGTACCTCCAGGCTCTGATCAGGCCCTACACCCAAACAAGGGCACTGCGTTCATCCACCTCTGGCCTGCTCGCCTCCCTACCACTGAGGAAGTACAGTTCCCGCTCAGCCCAGTCAAAACTGTTCGCTGCTCTGGCCCCCAATGGTGGAACAAACTCCCTCACGACGCCAGGACAGCGGAGTCAATCACCACCTTCCGGAGACACCTGAAACCCCACCTCTTTAAGGAATACCTAGGATAGGATAAAGTAATCTTTCTCACCCCCCTTAAAAGATTTAGATGCACTATTGTAAAGTGGCTGTTCCACTGGATGTCATAAGGTGAATGCACCAATTTGTAAGTCGCTCTGGATAAGAGCGTCTGCTAAATGACTTAAATGTAAATGTAAATGTCTTTATGGTTGAATCTGTATTTGGCATTCACTGCTCGATGGAGGGACCTTACAGATAATTGTATGTGTGGGGTACAGAGATGAGGTAGTCATTCAAAAATCATGTTAAATACTATTATTGCACACAGAGTGAGTCCATGCGACTTATTATGTGACTATTAAGCACATTTGTCCTCCTGAACTTATTTAGGCTTACCATAACAAAGGGTTGAATACTTACTGACTCAAGACATTTCAGCTTTTCATTTTTAAATAGGAACATTTCTTAAAGCATAATTCCACTTTGACATTATGGGGTATTGTGTGTAGATCAGTGACACAAAATCTCAATTGAATACATTTTAAATTCAGGCTGTAACACAACAAAATTTGGAGGGGTAATCAGTAATCATTGACCGTTTTTGGAGTCTGCATCGAAGGTCATGAAAAATAACATGTGCACTTGACCTTCGATGCAGAAATTATCAGCGATTTCTTGATTTAAGTGTATAAGAGAATGGTTAGAAATACTGTACTTACAGTGCCTTGCAAAAGTTTTCATTCCCCTTGGCATTCTTCCTATTTTGTTGCATTACAACCTGTAATTTAAATGGATTTTTATTTGGATTTCATGAAACGGACCTACACAAAATAGTCCAAATTGGTGAAGTGAAATGAAAAAAAGAACTTGTTTAAAAGAAAAGTGGTGTGTGCATGTGTATTCACCCCCTCTGCTATGAAGCCCATAAATAAGATCTGGTACAACCAATTACCTTCAGAAGTCACATAATTAGTTAAATTAAGTCCACCTGTGTGCAATTTAACTGTTACATGATCTCAGTATATATACACCTGTTCTGAAAGACCCCGGAGTCTGCAACACCACTTCGCAAGGGACACCACAAAGCAAGGCACCATGAAGACCAAGGAGCTCTCTAAGCAGGTCAGGAACAAAGTTGTGGATAAGTACAGATCATGGTTGGGTTATGAAAAATATCAGAAACTTTGAACATCCCACGGAGCACCATTAAATCCAATTATTTAAAAAACAAATAAGAATATGGCACCACAAAATCAAATCAAATCAAATCAAATTGTATTTGTCACATACACATGGTTAGCAGATGTTAATGCGAGTGTAGCGAAATGCTTGTGCTTCTAGTTCCGACAATGCAGTGATAACCAACAAGTAATCTAACTAACAATTCCAAAACTACTGTCTTATACACAGTGTAAGGGGATAAAGAATATGTACATAAGGATATATGAATGAGTGATGGTACAGAGCAGCATACAGTAGATGGTATCGAGTACAGTATATACATATGAGATGAGTATGTAGACAAAGTAAACAAAGTGGCATAGTTAAAGTGGCTAGTGATACATGTATTACATAAGGATGCAGTCAATGATGTAGAGTACAGTATATACGTATGCATATGAGATGAATAATGTAGGGTAAGTAACATTATATAAGGTAGCATTGTTTAAAGTGGCTAGTGATATATTTACATCATTTCCCATCAATTCCCATTATTAAAGTGGCTGGAGTTGGGTCAGTGTCAATGACAGTGTGTTGGCAGCAGCCACTCAATGTTAGTGGTGGCTGTTTAACAGTCTGATGGCCTTGAGATAGAAGCTGTTTTTCAGTCTCTCGGTCCCAGCTTTGATGCACCTGTACTGACCTCGCCTTCTGGATGATAGCGGATGAACAGGCAGTGGTTCGGGTGGTTGATGTCCTTGATGATCTTTATGGCCTACCTGTAACATCGGGTGGTGTAGGTGTCCTGGAGGGCAACAAACCTGCCAAGAGAGGGCTGCACACCAAAACTCACGGACCAGGCAAGGAATGTATTAATAAGAGGCAACAAAGAAGACAAAAGTTAACCCTGAAGGAGCTTCAAAGCACCACAGCGGAGATTGGAATATCTGTCTGTAACGGATGTCGTCTGGAGATAGAGAGGAGGACCAAGGTGCAGTGTGGTAAGTGTTCATGTCTTTATAATAAACAAACTGAACACTGGAACAAAACAATAAACGATGTGAACAAACCGAAACAGTACCGTGTGGCCCAAACACTCACATGGAAACAAACACCCACAAACCAAAAGTGAAACCCAGGCTACCTAAGTATGATTCTCAATCAGGGACAACAATTGACAGCTTCCTCTGATTGAGAACCATACTAGGCCGTTCCATTTCATTACATTCTACTTGGAGATAATCTATTAGTAATCTAAATAGTGATACAGCAATGTCTCCCACATTTGGCTGTATATTGCCATAAATAGCATTTTGAAATATGGCAAACAGAACAGTGGTAAACAGGAAAGAATGATTAGAATTTGCAGTGAAACGCTGATTTTACTATATCAAATTTCAAATCAAATGTATTTCTTTCTATAGCCCTTCTTACATCAGCTGATATCTCAAAGTTCTGTACAGAAACCCAGCCTAAAACCCCAAACAGCAAGCAATGCAGGTGTAGAAGCACGGTGGCTAGGAAAAACTCCCTAGAAAGGCCAAAACCTAGGAAGAAACCTAGAGAGGAACCAGGCTATGAGGGGTGGCCAGTCCTCTTCTGGCTGTGCCGGGTGGAGATTATAACAGAACATGGCCAAGATGTTCAAATGTTCATAAATGACCAGCATGGTCAAATAATAATAATCACAGTAGTTGTCGAGGGTGCAGCAAGTCAGCACCTCAGGAGTAAATGTCAGTTGGCTTTTCATAGCCGATTATTAAGAGTATCTCTAACGCTCCTGCTGTCTCTAGAGAGTTGAGAACAGCAGGTCTGGGACAGGTAGCATGTCCGGTGAACAGGTCAGGGTTCCATAGCCGCAGGCAGAACAGTTGAAACTGGAACAGCAGCACGGCCAGGTGGACTGGGGACAGCAAGGAGTCATCATCCCAGGTAGTCCTGAGGCATGGTCCTGGGGCTCAGGTCCTCCGAGAGGGAGAGAGAAATAAAGAGAGAAAGAGAGAATTAGAGAGAGCATACTTAAAAACTACTGCAGCATAAATACTGGAGGCTGAGACAGGAGGGGTAAGTAGACACTGTGGCCCCATCCGATGATACCCTCAGACAGGGCCAAACAGGAAGGATATAAATCCACCCACTTTGCCAAAGCACAGCCCCCACACCACTAGAGGGATATCTTCAACCACCAACTTACCATCCTGAAACAAGGCCGAGTATAGCCCACAAAGATCTCCGCCACAGCACAACCCAAGGGGGGCGCCAACCCAGACAGGAAGATCACGTCAGTGACTCAACCCACTCAAGTGACGCACCCCTCCTAGGGACGGCATGAAAGAGCACCAGTTAGCCAGTGACTCAGCCCCTGTAGTAGGGTTAGAGGCAGAGAATCCCAGTGGAGGGAGGGGAACCGGCCAGGCAGAGACAGCAGGGGCGGTTCTTTGCTCCAGAGCCTTTCCGTTCACCTTCACACTCCTGGGCCAGACTACACACAATCACATGACCCATCACAGTAAATATCTACAGTATGGCATTCAAGCACACTTTCTCTTCGTGGTCAAAACAAGCACTGTTTTTCAATGACGTCGTCATTCTAAAGCCTGTATATTGGAGGGAATTTGAGTTTGGAAATGAGACAGGAAATAGATTCGGATGTAAATGGATGTATTACATTTCCATTCAACATCATGCCCACTTTTATAATCAGTGCATAAAAATAACAAATGTATGTTTTTTTTCTCTCGTCTTTGACCAAATCAAAGCAATAGTAGAATGTAAAAAGATTTTTGAATTTGAAAAGGGTTTGAAATAATGCATTGGTGAAATACTGTTAAAAGTCTCGATTGACACTTTCCACTCAGTTCTCATCTATATTGTATCTCTCTGGCAGACAAACACACTCCCTTAAAACAGATTAGAGGAAAACAAATTGAAAAACATTTGTGATGAAAAAGAATCAAGCTTGGGCCAAGGCTAGAACAACTTACTCAGATTGACAGTTTTTCTGGCAATTGAGAAGGAGACTTCCTGAATCAAGGCTAGAAAGTAGGTCAAATCTAGCTACTTTCTAAGTTCTAACTCAGACTGCGTGTGATCCGTCAACATTTCGGGAAACAGTTAATGCACTGAAGCATGGAAATTCCTGTCCTTCCCTGCCGAAGCAAGTTGTCAGACTCTGACATCATTACTGAGAAAAATGTGATAAGTGATGCTTTTAATCAGCATTTTATGTCAGCAGGCTTTTAATTTGAAAGAAATTGTGGTTTAACTGACCCTGGTCAGCCAGTCAACTGCCTACCTCCAGTTGGCTCGATGGAAGTTTTGTCAACTTCTAGTGAATCTTTGTTTTCATTTCAACAACTTTCTACTTGTGAATGACACCTTGAGCAAGATCGATGTATAAAACACATAGTGGAGCTGATTTGCTCGATGCTTTCTTGCTGCAGCTTCCTGCTCCTCTGATTTCAGACTTTTTAACATATGGTTTTAACCTTACAATTATTTATGGTACCATCCCCAGGGTCTGGAAAGGTCCATATTATACTGAACAAAAACATCAACGCAACATGTGAAGTGTTGGTCCCATGTTTCGTGAGCTGAAATAAAAGATCCCACACATTTTCTATATGAACAAAAAGCTTATTTCTCTCAATTTTGTTCACAAATTTGTTTACATCCATGTTAGTGAGCATTGCTCCTGCCAAGATAATCCATCCACCTGACAGGTGTGGCATATCAAGCTCATTAAACAGCATGATCATTACACAGCTGCACCTTCTGCTGTGGACAATAAAAAGCCACTCTAAAATATGTAGTTTTGTCACACAACACAATGCCACAGATGTCTCAAGTTTGGAGGTAGAGTGCAATTGGCATGCTGACTGCAGGAATGTCCACCAGAGCTGTTGCCAGAAACGTTAATGTTCATTTCTCTACCATAAGCCGCCTCCAACGTCGTTTTAGAGATTTTGTCAGTACGTCCAGCTGGCCTCACAACCACAGAGCACTTGTAACACTCCAGCCCAGTAGCTCCACATCCGGTATCCTCACCTGTGGGATTGTCTGAGACCAGACCCCTGGACAGCTGATGAAACTGAGGAGTATTTCTGTCTGTAAGTTATTTTGTGGGGAAAAACTCATTCTGATTGGCTGTGGGTGGGCCTCCCCATTGGGTGGGCCTATGCCCTCCCAGGCCCACCCATGGCTGCAAATAAAAATCGAATCAAATCTTATTAGTCACATGCTCCGAATACAACAGGTGTTCAATGCAGTGAAATGCTTACTTACAAGCCGCTAATCAACAATGCAGATTAAAAAATAAGAATAAGAAATAAAAGGAAACAGCAATTAAAGATCAGCAGTAAAATAACAATAGCGAGACTATATACAGGGGGTACCGGTACAGAGTCAATGTGCGGGGGCACCGGTCAGTTGAGGTAATTGAGGTAATATGTACATGTAGGTAGAGTCGTTAAAGTGACTATGCATAGATAATAACAGAGAGTAGCAGCGGAGGAAAAGAGTGAAGCAAATAGTCTGGGTAGCCATTTGATTGGCTGTTCAGTAGTCTTATGGCTTGGGGGTAGAAGCTGTTAAGATTCCTCTAGGACCTAGATTTGGCGCTCCGGTACCGCTTGCCGTGGGTAGCAGAGAGGACAGTCTATGACTAGGGAGGCTGGAGTCTTTGACCATTTTTAGGGCCTTCCTCTGACACCACCTGGTATATTTTTTATTATTATTTTTTATTTAACTGGGAAAATCAGTTTAAAACACTTTCTTATTTACAATGACAGCCTACTGAGGAATCCCCGGGGTTTGATCCAGCAACCTTACAGTTACTGGCCCAACGCTCAAACCACTAGGCTACCTGCCACCTCTTATAGAGGTCATGGATGGCAGGAAGCTTGGCCCCAGTGATGTACTGGGCCGTACGCACTACCCTCTGTAGTGCCTTGCGGCCGGAGGCTGAGCAGTTGCCTTACCAGGCAGTGATGAAACCAGTCAGTATACTCTCGATGGTGCAGCTGTAGAACCTTTTGAGGATCTGAGGACCCATACCAAATCTTTTCAGTCTCCTGAGGGGGAATAGGTTTTGTCGTGCCCTCTTCACGACTGTCTTGGTGTGCTTGGACCATGTTAGTTTGTTGGTGATGTGGACACCAAAGAACTTGAAGCTCTCAACCTGCTCCATTACAGCCCCGTCGATGAGAATGGGGGCGTGCTCGGTCCTCCTTTATTTTGAAAATATGAACTGTAACTCAGTAAAATCATTGAAATTGCTGCATGTTTCTATTTTTGTTCAGTATTCATACTCCACCTTCATAAGAGTGGTGACCCATATGATCTAAATAATTATTGCCCCATTTCCAAACTTCATAAAAACTCAACTTAGATACTTTTTAACTATGAAAATGTATTATAAATATAGGCCATAGCACCATCTCTGCTACTTCTTTGGTTTTAAATGATGTTCTTAATTGTTTGGATAAAAATAAACATTGTATGGCCCTTCAACACTGTGAGTAACTCATTATTTATTTAGAGGCTTTCATCAATTGGCCTGGACCAGATTGCATGTAGCTGGTTTGAAAATATTAAGTACCAATTTCAGTTCAACAAAGGCTTTCTACAGGCCACTGCCAACAATAAGCGACATTAGAAAAAAATTGCCAACTGTAGACTCCTTTTGTAGTAAGGAAACAAATATCTAATTATGTGAAAGCATCACCTACAGGCAACATTAGTCTTGCCCTCCATCAGAGTGGCTGCAATTAGCTAGCAGCTGGAAGCAATGAGAGTGAATGAATAGGTTAGTGCTACGGCTAGCCTAGCTATATGAGCCTCATCTATTTGTTCAAGTAATTTTCCTATTTTTTCTTCAGCACCTCATCTCAGTTGCTGAATTTGATTAGAATGACTGCACACTTATGGAGATGGTTTTATTTTTTTATACCTTAAAAAAACAAATTTGATAATTATTCAAATACCAGGCAGGTTTAAATGAAAAAAGGGCAATCAGACATTAACATATGATAATCAGTACATTACAAACATAATATTGTCTATGTCCATTGGCCACCTGTATGTATACTATGCAAGTGATAACCAATATCTATAATGGGAGGACCAGAAGCTAATGGCATTACTGCATTATGCTGCGAGCATCTTACACGTTTCAAGTATTAAGTTGGATCAGGAAGCTGCTTTACATTTGACCACTCTTACATTGAGGTCACAGTCTTTGATTTCAAGGCTTTCTCAAAAGGGGGGATCCAGCTCTACTCACAGGATATGCTAATGTATCCATGGCTAAGAGCTGCTGAGCCGGTAGATATTGCTTTCATTTGCTTATTTATGAGATGTTCGGTTTTATTTCCATAGTTTTATTGTTTCTCTCCCAGGAAGACGAGAGCGTGACTAGTACAGTAAGTTAACTAAAACTAGCACAGAGTAAGTATGTAATAATTGTAATAAACTATTTATAGTTACTCGTTTTAATTAAGTGAGAGCTTTGAACTTGATAAACAGATTTTGAATCAATACTCATAACTTCTTCCTGAGCCACATTTGGAATAAATCCTCTGAAATGAGACATAAGATAGTTCCAGCATACCAACAACCATGGACCCTTTTTTCGCAGAATTTGCACTTTTCTGCCAAAGCATGGGGTCATATCAAAGCACATTGGAGTAAATGGAGTCTGTAGCAGAGTCCCACAAAGCTCTGTTCAGTGGTGAACCTTTGCTAACCTTTTCTAGCCCCTGACGTTCAATAATGAGAATATGTTGTCTCTTGTTCCTGAGACAATCAGCCATTGAAACAACTACCATTCATGAAGTCCCCCTACACACTTCGGGTGACCTCTCTCAAAACTGGTAATTAGCTTGTAGTTGCATTTCTAAGGCACGAAACCCACCGCGGACAATATTCCATTCATTTGTCGGTAGGAAATTCAAATATAGGCTTTATAATCATCCGCACTCTCTTGTGTGTCGATGGACCACACACTACACACCACTGACAGAGTAAACAGGAGACTGCATACTGTTCACATGTGTGAATAATGATGAATAATAATAAGTAGCTACAATGTTTCCTTTTTAAAACAAATCAACTAAGCACTTGATGTTGAGCATTGAAATAGTCATAATCAGCAGTTTTGTTATCTTGAATTCCACAAAATGTTTTGATCTCAGCTTTCATGAAAAAAGCTGTTTAGGTAGTTTAGCCCTGAGATTCAGGTCCCATAGGACTTCTAATGTGTGTTTTAACTTCCCTTCTTTAAAAGCCCTCTCAACTTCAACCCTCTTGTATAAACCCATCATCATCATCAGCAGCATCCAGTCATTCTCTGGTAGTTGCATATGGAGCAGAGAGTGGGGAATAAAAGAAGGACAAGGGAGAGAACAAGATGGGAGGAAAATGCCCTTTGACTGAATTTAAAAGTCTGTGGTATTTAATTTGGCAAGAGGGAGCGAGAAAGAGAGAGAACAAGAGGGAGAGAGATAGAGGAGAGAGGGCAAGAGAGGGAGAGAAAGAGAAAAAGAGAGCAAGAGAGAGAGAGAGAGAGAGATGGAGAGCTTCATCATTTCATATCCTTTAAGGGCTTCCCTAATTGATTAATGCCCTCCATCTCCTTTGAAATGGGTGCCATTTGAAGCAAACTGAAGCCTTTTACATCTCCTGCTTTAAAACAGCTCCACGTGAGAGGAAGAGATGATGACAGTGGGAGTGAAAGAAAGAGGAAGAAAGGATGGAAATCTTCAATAACTAAGAAAAAACCCTTCATTTGAATATAGTGTAGATGTGAATGTACTTTGTGATTATTTTGGTTGTAGAGATCGCTCTCCTTAAGCATATACAGATGTAAGACCTTAATTTGATACCCTGTTGTTTCAATGCAGGACATTTAAACTTGTAGTGTATTTTGAGGTTTAAAAAGGCTTTTGAATTTTTGAATTTCCCCTTACAAATTTCAGACTTAATTTTCCCTTAAGAAAGATGTACACACATGTACACACACCCCTACACACATGTCCATGAATTATAATCCACATAATAATTGACATTTCCTGTTGCTTCAGGATTATTTTCATGCTGTAGCAAACTGGCTCAAATTAAGATCCTACATCTGTACCATTAGTTAAGTGTGTTTCTGTCACTGTAATGACATACAGTCTATGCATGGGTAATGTATATGAATTATAACCCGGGTGTAGTAGTGTTGCACCTATCGCAGGTACCATAGTGTGCTGGGCATAGCCACTCAATGTGGTTGTTAAATCTAATCTGAGAAAATCCATACCCTCTCTAGAGTTTCCACTGTTGGCAGTAATACACACACACACACACACACACACACACACACACACACACACACACACACACACACACACACACACACACACACACACACACACACACACACACACACACACACACACACACACACACACACAGCCTACTAGTATGAACTCCCTGTGTTGATAAAAAGTAACATGTACTGTAGCTTCCAGGTCAGGAGGAACTGTATTATTACGCTAATTTCACAGTGGAACATGATATAAGGACTTTTTCCAATTTCACAGTTAGCCTATACTCTATAACACAAGAGCAGATGTCAAATCTGAACATGACCTCCAGCTACATTGATTTTAGTAGAAATTATTCTGATTAAACCACAGCAGCAAAGAATGAATGTAACAATGTAATGGTAATAATGGATTCGTTTTACTGAATATTGCGCCTCTCAATAGATCTTACAGCACTTCATGTTGTATATTTAAACCTAAAATGATATACTGTACAGTGTACAAGAATGATTCAGAATTATGTTATATTATTTCAATTTAAACCTACATACAGTGGCCAAAAAGGAGTCAAAAGTCAAAGAATAGCTGTGTTCTTACCATGTGGAGATGACCAAAATAACACTCTACATTACCATAACAACCAATAATAGATTACCATAAGAACCATAATACATTACCATAACAACCAATAAAACTTACCATAACAGCCAATAAAACATTACCATAAGAACTATAATACATTACCATAAGTGTCTCGTCCTGACCTTAGTTCCTTTTTTATGTCTCTATTTTGGTTTGGTCAGGGTGTGAGTTAGTTGGGGTGGGCATTCTAAGTTTTTTCACTTTATGTTTTGTTCTGTGTGTTGTGTCTATGTATTTGGCCTGGTGTGGTTCCCAATCAGAGGCAGCTGTCTATCGTTGTCTCTGATTGAGAACCATACTTAGGTACTCTGTTCCCACCTGTGTTTGTGGGTAGTTGTTTTCTGTTTTTGTATTCTGTACCAGACAGAACTGCTTCGGTTTCGTTCATTCTCTTTTGTTGTTTTTCCATTCAGTGTTCAATTCATAAATAAAGATGAACTCGTACCACGCTGCACCTTGGTCCTCACCTTCTTCCACCAACGGCCGTAACAATAAGAACCATAATACATTACCATAACAACCAATAATACATTGCCATAAGAACCATTATACATTACCATAACAACCATACTGCATTACCATACACACCATAATAATTAAGTGATAATGCCCAAGAAGCCGGTGTTTGGAGGATATATTGGCACGGATGTTGTTAGGCAAGTAAAACTAAATGCATGCTCTTCAACCGATCGCTGCCTGCACCTGCCCGCCCGTCCAACATCACTACTCTGGATGGTTCTGACTTAGAATTTGTGGACAACTTCAAATACCTAGGTGTCTGGTTGGACTGTAAACTCTCCTTCCAGACTCACATCAAACATTTCCAATCCAAAGTTAAATCTAGAATTGGCTTCATATTTCACAACAAAGCATCCTTCACTCATGCTGCCAAACATACCCTTGTAAAACTGACCATCCTGCCGATCCTCGACTTCGGCAATGTCATTTACAAAATAGCCTCCAACACCCTACTCAATACATTGGATGCAGTCTATCACAGTGCCATCCGTTTTGTCACCAAAGTCCCATATACTACCCACCACTGCGACCTGTACGCTCCTGTTGGCTGGCCATCGCTTCATACTCGTCACCAAACCCATTGGCTCCAGGTCATCTACAAGACCCTGCAGGTATATCTCTCTGGTCACCACCAAAACCAATTCTTCCTTTGGCCGCCTCTCCTTCCAGTTCTCTGCTGCCAATGACTGGAACGAACAACAAAAATCTCTGAAACTGGAAACACTTATGTCCCTCACTAGCTTTAATTAAGCACCAGCTGTCAGAGCAGCTCACAGATTACTGCACCTGTACATAGCCCATATATCATTTAGCCCAAACAACTACCTCTCCCCGTACTGTATTTATTTATTTTGCTCCTTTGCACCCCATTATTTCTATCTCTACTTTGCACATTCTTCCACTGCAAATCTTCCATTCCAGTGTTTTACTTGCTATATTGTATTTACTTCGCCACCATGGCCTTTTTTTTGCCTTTACCTCCCTTATCTCACCTCATCTGCTCACATTGTATATAGACTTATTTTTCTACTGTATTATTGACTGTATGTTTGTTTTACTCCATGTGTAACTCTGTGTTGTTGTATGTGTAGAACTGCTTTAATTTATATAGGCCAGGTCGCAATTGTAAATGAGAACTTGTTCTCAACTAGCCTACCTGGTTATTAAATAAAGGTGAAATAAAAAAATAAAAAATAGGCCTGAGACAAAGTAGAGGGACGGCAAACTGTGCCAATATATCCTCTAAACGGTGTCTTCGAGAGCATTATCACTTTATACAACGGGTTACCAACATATTCAAACAATGATTGACATATTTTCATTAAAAACATTATTTTGATGAATTTATTCATACTATTTCATCCTTCCTCAAGATATAGTCCCTGCACAAAACTAGGGTTGCTACCCAAGCCGGCTGGTCATTCGTCCAATCGGTTCGGTTGCCAGAGACACAATCCAGTTGTTCAGACGTTTTGTTCTGTATTTATGGATGCGACCCAGTCGTTCGTTCTAAATGTTCCATTGCCAGTCTTGACGAATGAGCACGTTTCTATGCCAGGCGAAATCACTCATCATTAGCTCATTGTTATGGATGTATCCAAATATGATATGTCATTACAGTCTTGTCTCATCGCTGCAACTCCCGTACGGACTTGGGAGAGGTGAAGGTCGAGAGCCATGCGTCCTCCGAAACACAACCCAACCAAGCTGCACTGCTTCTTGACACAATGGACATCCAACCCGGAAGCCAGCCGCACCAATGTGTCGGAGGAAACACCGTACACCTAGAGCGCGATGGAATCGCTAGAGCGCGATGGGACAAGGACATACCGGCCGGCCAAACCCTCCCCTAACCTGGACGATGCTGGGCCAATTGTGCACCACCTCATGGGTCTCCCGGTCGCGGCCGGCTGCGACACAGCCCGGGATCGAACCCGGGTCATATAGTGATGCCTCAAGCTCTGCGATGCACTGCCTTCGACCACTGCGCCACTTGGGAGGCACTATTTCTGAACCGCATTAATTTAAACTATTTGCCTTCTGTAAGATACAGTGCATTCGGAAAGTATTCAGACCCCGTGACTTTTTCCACATTTTGTTACGTTACAGCCTTGTTCTAAAAAAAAAAAGTCATCATCAATATACACACAACACCCCATAATGACATGCGAAAACAGGTTTTTAGAAATGTTTACAAATGACAAGACAAAAATACCTTATTTACATAAGTATTCAGACCCTTTACTATGAGACTCGAAATTGAGCTCAGGTGCATCCTGTTTCCATTGATCATCCTTGAGATGTTTCTACAACTTGATTGGATTCCACCTGTGGTAAATTCAACTGATTGGACATGATTTGGAGAGGCCCACACCTGTCTATATAAGGTCCCCAGAGCAAAAACCAAGCCATGAGGTCTAAGGAATTGTCCGTAGAGCTCCGAGACAGGATTGTGTCGAGGTACAGATCTGGGAAAGGTTACCAAAAAATGTCTGCAGCATTGAAGGTCCCCAAGAACACTGTGGCCTCCATCATTCTTAAATAGAAGAAGTTTGGAACCACTAAAACGGTTCCTATAGCTGTCCACCCAGCCAAACTGAGGGGGAGAAGGGGGGGGCCTTGATCAAGAACCCGATGGTCACTCAGACAGAGCTCTATAGTTCCTCTGTGGAGATGGGAGAACCTTCCAGAAGGACAACCATCTCTGCAGCACTCCACCAATCAGACCTTTATGGTAGAGTGGCCAGACGGAAGCCACTCCTCAGTAAATGGCACATGACAGCCCACTTGGAGTTTGCCAAAAGGCACATAAAGGAATCTCAGACCATGAGAATTTGACAATTTTCCTGTCCTGCTAAGCATTCAAAACGTAACGAGTACTTTGGTAGTCAGGGGAAAAGTATGGAGTAAAAACTACAATATTTAATTTAGGAATGTAGTGAAGTAAAAGTAACAGTTGTCAAAAATATAAACAGTAAAGTACAGATACCCCCAAAAACGACTTGAGTAGTACTTTAAAGTATTTTTCCTAAAGTACTTTAAACCACTGGTACACAATTCCTGGAAGCTGAAAATGTCCCAGTTCATCCATGGCCTGCAGTTCATCCATGGCCTCCACCAGACATGTCACACAATGAGCATGTTTGTGATGCTCTGGATAAACGTGTACGACAGTGTGTTCCTATTCCCACCATTTGAGCATGGTGAAGTTATTAATTACACTTTGGATGGTGTATCAATACACCCAGTCACTACAAAGATATAGGCATCTTTCCTAAATCTGTTGTCGGAGAGGAAGAAACAGCTCAGGGATTTCACCATGAGATCAATGGTGACTTTAAAACAGTTACAGTTATCAACTGAGTCCTACTCTTCATATTATCAAACATAGGGATCACTGTAGAATGTTATGGGTATGCTTATGGGTATGTCATCAGAAAGCACTACTGTCATCAGAAAGCACTACTGGAATAGAGCTAAGTACAGGCAAAATGCTAGAGAAAAACCTGGTTCAGTCTGCTTTCTAACACACTGGTGTAAGTTTCTGCTTTTCTTTTCTTTCTTTTCTTTCTGCTTTCTTGTGTTCTGGAACGTAGCCCTGTCTTTCATTTTTGTTAATTGATTTCACCTGTATTAGTTACTCACCTGGTCTCATCAGCTCCCTATTTAGTTCAGTTCTTTCTGTTTATATGGTTGTGAGGTATTGTTTGTTTTTGACTGCCTACCTGTGACCACGATTCCTGCCTATTGCTCTGCGCGTGAATCTACACCTTTTTCTCCCCGAGTATTCATTACAACTGGGAGACAAATTCACCCTTCAGCAGGACAATAACCTAATACACAAGGCTAAATATACACTGGAGTTGCTCACCAAGACGAGTGGCCTAATTATAGTTTTGATTTAAATTGGCTGAAAATCTTTGGCCAGACTTGAAAATGAATGTCTAACAATGACCAACAACCAACTTGGCAGAGCTTAAAGCATTTTAAAAAGATGTGTGCAAAGTTCTTTGAGATTTACCCAGAAAGACTCACAGCTGTAATTGCAGCCTAAGGTGTAAGTACTTATTTAAGTGAGATATTGCTGTACTTAATTTTCAATACATTTGCAACAATTTCTAAAAACATGTTTTCACGTTGTCATTACAGGCTATTGTGTGCAGATGGGTGAGAGAAAATAATCTATTTAATCCATTTTAAAATCAAGGTTGTAACACAACAAAATGTGGAATAACTCAAGGGGTATGAACACTTTCTGAAGGCACTGTATATATCAGGGAGATTCTCCAGGCAATTGCACATCAAAACCAGTGGAGAGAAACCAAAACAAGAGTGACCTTTACCGAACATCGTATATTAGGTATGAAAGGTCAGTGGGTGGGTGGTAGGGGGGTGAAAGAGTAAAGCAGACACAGGTTGTGTTCCAAATGGAATCCTATTCCCTATATAGTGCACTTCTTTAGACCAGGGCCCATAAGTCTATGGTCAATCTCACACTATATAGAGAATAGAGTGCCATTTGGAACAAAGCCACACAGACAAGTAATCAGGCAGGTATGCAGAGGTTATTTGAATGTGAAGGGGGGCTGTGTTGAAGAAAATGGTGGAAGAAGGTGGAGGCTCTCACTGGTACCCTTCAGCTACTCTTGAATGTATTGCTTTTCAATGAGAGCCTTTGAGATGCTTTGCTATACAATATGTTGGCCATCTTGGGGAATCTGGTAAATGTACTAGGCCTGTTGTACCTAGGTTATAGCTACTGGGATGGATTTTTAGGCAGTATTGTCATTGCTATGTTTTTGTAGTTATATTCTGATCAGGTTAGAGGTCAGAGAACTGGCAGTGTGGTGCCAGGACCACAACCTCTCCCTCAATGTGAGCAAGACAAAGGAGTTGATTGTGGACTACAGGACAAGGCGGGCCGAACATCAACGGGGCTGTAGTGGAGCGGGTCGAGAGTTTCAAGTTCCTTGGTGCCCACATCACCAACAAACTATCATGGTCCAAACACACCAAGACATGAAAGACGTGAAAAGGGCACAAAACATTTTCTCCCTCAGGAGACTGAAAACATTTGGCATGGGTCCCCAGATCCTCAAAAAGTTCAACAGCTGCACCATCGAGAGCACTGGTTGCATCACCGCCTGGTATGGCAACTGCTCGTCATCTGACCGTAAGGAGCTACAGAGGGAGGTGCGTACGGCACAGTACATCACTGGGTCCAAGCTTCCTGCCATCCAGGACCTATATAGGCGGTGTCAGAGAAAATCCCCAAAATTGTTAGAGACTCCAGTCACCCAAGTCATAGACTGTTTTCTCTGCTACCGCACAGCAAACAGTACCAGAACGCTAAGTCTAGGACCAAAAGGCTCCTTGGCAGCATCCACCCCCAAGCCGTAAGACTGCTGAACAATTAATCAAATGGCCACCAGACTATTACATTGACACCCCCCCCTCCCCCCTCCATTTGTTTTGTATACTGCTGCTACTCGCTGTTTATTATCTATGCATAGTCACTTGAACCCTACCTACATGTACAAATGACCTCAACTAACCTGTACCCCCGCACACTGACTCGGTACACCCTGTATATAGCCTCATCATTGGTATGTTATTGTGTTACTTTTTATTATTTATATTATTTATTATTTAAATGTTTTACTTTAGTTTATTTGGTAAAACTTTTCTTAACTTTTCTTGAACTACACTGTTGGTTAAGGGCTTGTAAGTAAAGCATTTCACGGTAATGTCGACACTTGTTGTATTGCGCGCATGTGACAAATAAAGTTTGATTTGATTTGAATTGATCATTGAATATCCCAAATTGAAAGTGAGTCACACGTTGAGGTATAGTTTTTATCCTTTTTACCATGTTATCTGTGGAGTAGTAGTACAAATGTGTTCCCTGGTTGCAGTTGTTCTTTCTTTCATGCAGTGCTATTCTTCATCTTTTCCAACATACAATGCACACACTATGGGGTTAAATATAATTACAATATTCAATTCAGTTTAATGATGTTTAGGATATAAGATTTGTTGAAATAAATCTAATAGTCTTAAATTGCAATCACAATGATTGAAACAATCCTAAAAGATGCTTGGAAATCTTAGAAAATTGACAGTCATATCTGTAATTGTGTTACAGGGAGAAACAGATTGTGCACTGACTCGAATTGAGTTAAACATTGATATTTTCAATTAGATTGCTTGGGAATTCAATTTGAACTTCCAAAAGACCAGGTATTTAATCTCATTCTTGTTTGAAAATATCTGAAAAACATTCGTTTCCAAAACCATTCAGCATAGCAGAAGTCTAATCAAAATCCATCAGGTTTATTAAAATGTCTGGAACCTGTACGAAAAGAGGGAAAACCCATCGAGAAATGACGTGTTTGTAAAGTTCTTGAGACACTGAGTAGGACATTCCTGTCATATCTGCTATGGAATTCCACTCTAGGATTTTACAAGATTATGAATTTTACGAATATTTCCCCCTCTCGGTATCAATCATCCGCAGCCTGATATTTCAATGAGTCAAATGCTTTCTCGAGCATGTGAACTCTGACCTCTTCTGTTTGATACACTCCATATCGTTGAGCTTAATGACAGCAGCCGGCCTGCACAGGACTGTGGAATCGTCTCGGAGCAATCGTCTAGTATCTTTGTGTGCTGCTGTGAAAAGAGCTTGGCTGTGGTAAGGACACAAAGTGGAGGTGGCATGGTACTCAGATAGTAGCACTAGGTCCGCCTAGACACCTCGCTAAAGCTCATCACCTAAATGTGGAGTTCAGCACGGGATCAGAAGAGTCCTGAGTCACTCAGGATGATTGCTCCTATAGCAACGATAGGAACCCGGTAGGAAATGCAATAAGTCTTTGTCTTGTCTTGCCTAACCTTGGCAATGCATGCTGGTCTTCTGCCAGTGATGGACGTTTAAAGGGGGTTTGAAAAGGTTTTTGAATCCATATGGAAGATGAAGTGGTAGGACACCAGCATGTAATGGGTAGCCAAAAGGATATACACTATTTTTGTATCCATTTTTCCACAATACTCAAAGGGAGGTTTTGATAATCAGGGCTTGGTTATGAAGAGAGTGTGATGACTAGAAAATACTAACTCTACTTCAATTAAAATGATTTGAGACAATAACTGTGTTTTATGCTTGAGTCAATAGCTGGTTGAACACCTACTTAAATTGCATTAAGTCGTACTATGCTATGACGTAAATGGGTTGAGGGATAATTATTCTGCTAGTTTAATTAACTGAAAATGGCTCCCATCAAAAAGAGATGGTCAGTGGCTTTTGTGAAGCATCAGCTCATGACTGCCTTTAACAGCCTTGTTGATGTGGTCTAGTGCTGGTACCTGCCTTTCATTGCCTACTGAACATACAATTAGAATTCAAGTAAAATATATTAGTTGAGTATGGAGAGAACTTCTGAGACATGTTTCACCAAATCCCAAACCCAGCGGGCAAAATGTACACATGATGTTTTTATAGTTGTAAGCAAGTTTTTTGACAAAATGAAGATGTAATGGGAAAGACAGGGGTACAGCTTTCACTGGGGACTGGGGGGACATGACCCCCCCCCCACACACACACACACATTCTGAAACTTCATATTTGTCCCCCCAGTTTTATCATTGCACTGTGACACAAAACTTGGCACCGGTGTGCTTTAGGAACATGCTGACACCTAAGAGCGGTCAGGTATGCTGTTTCCCAGTTTCAGCCTGCGGGATTCAGGACCACACAGATACCACAGATCGTGCTGACAGGCTGTTTGAAGGCAAAGCTTCTGAAAGGCTGGAGCATAGGACCAGCACGTGAGAGATGGTCAGAGGAAGCTGCTGTCTGTGTTGTGCTTTTTCTCAGAGTTGTAAAAGCAAGCAGAGCAGAAACCGGCTACTCTTTAGCTGGGAAGGTAACTAATTGATGTTTGATAGAAAAAAAACCATGTATTCCTAGTACTGACCTACTAGTAACTGACATGTTACGTTACCTAAAGTTTCATCCACTCTTGACTGAAGCTAGTAGCTACTACAGCCAGTTCAGCTCTAGCTAGCCTCAGGTAACGGTTCTGTTGTGTGTGTGGAAATGTTTTTAAGCCTTTGTTTTGTCCTGTTTCAAAATAAATACATTTGATGATGTACCATTAGCTAGAGCTAGCCAAAAGTTGGCTAACATTAGTGAGCTAGGTAGCTCACTAATTTTAGCTACTATTTTTGCTCAATCACGCTAGACCTGAATCAAACTATTGAAACCAGCTGCCAAATGATTGAAGACTGATATTCTGACATTTTCTTTAACGCAATGTTGGTTTATATTAGTCAGAATAGAAATGTAATGTTATTGATCTGTCAGTTTCCCTAGCTTATTCCTTACTTTTCACATCTGTCATGGTGCACAGTCAGTACACAGCACTATGCTCATCATGTCTTAGCAGGTGACAGGTGTCCCAGCAGAGTCAGACAGCCAGGGAAGACCCGTATACAGAGCTCAGGTGAATTTTGCAGTATACGATAACAATCAGTGAATGGATACAAAGATCCATCTTGAGTTGATGGGTCGACTACAGTCTGTGATCTGGGTATAATGGTCATTTCAATTATTGAACCATTGATTCTATTCTTGTTTAAAATGTATAAATGGACACCAAGGTAATACTTTGTCATCTGAGCAGGATCAGATGGTGACAGGAGTCTCATCAGGGTCAGGCAACCAGGTTAAAACCAGTCTGTGACAGCGCAGAGGAGAACTTTTGCAAATACAACACGTTATCCTCTCTGTGCAGCAAACACTGGACAAGCCAGAAGCTTCAAAGATTGAAACTTTTTAAGGCAGTCTGACAAACCTCTAAAGTTGATAGAGGCTTTTCCCGATGACACAAAACATGTAAAACAAAAATGTGAGGAAGACCTGGGAGACACTATTGATGATGATGATGATGAATGGATACAGATATGTTTGAATGCCGTCATGTTCATATAATCTCAGACATAAATTACTGCAGTTTAAGATCATCAGTAGAATGTACTATATGCCAGTGAAACTGAATATCATGCACTCAGAAAGGTTATAATTCTGCTGGAGGTGTAAAGGACAAAAGGGGAAATATATGGAGGGTGTACTATTTCAAATCAAATCAAATCAAAATGTGTTAGTCACACACTCCCAATACAACCGTGAAATGCTTACTTACAAGCTCTTAACCAACAATGCAGTTCAAGAAATAGAGTTAAGAAAATATTTACAAAATAAACTAAAGTAAAAAATTCAATAAAAAAGTAACACAAGATATTTACGTAACAATAACAAGGCTATATACAGGGGATACTGGTACCGAGTCAATGTGCTGGGGTACACGTTAGTGGAGGTCATTTTCTGTGTGCTAATGTGTATGTTGTTTTCATTAAACTTTTGTTTTCCAAACCCTTCTCTTGGAGACATAAAAAAAAATATGAGAAGGAAGTTGTGTTGGGGAGAGAGTTGAGTTAATATTATTTATATATTATTATATATTATTATATTATTATATTATTATTATATTATTGACGAGACTGGTGGGGGTCAGGGGGTGGAGGTGGCTCGGGCTGGCTGAGCGGTCAGGCTGAAATTTGATATAGAGGACAATCAAAGTTAAGTCTTTGGACTTTATTTATAAAAGTTGTTAATTTGTTAGGCTCTTGGTTAAAGGTGCAACACAATATTGATTAATGAAATATCATTGGTGTAGTTCAGTCTCATCAATCACTTAAGCATATTTAAAAATCTCTTACCTAACTTGATAACTGTGGGCATTTCTGCTTACTTTGTGTTCTAAATAGAGACAGATATAAGGGCCATGGGTCATATTAGATTGTGTAGACATGAAGGAAATGTGCTTTAGATGCCGTCAAAAATGGGAGGACCCCCAGACTTATGCATCCCCCACTTCTAAAACCAAAGTTGCGCCCCTGGGAAAAGACATCATATTTGGTTGTTGCCTGATCAGATTACAACCGGATAAAGACATATTTATCTTGTTGTTAAAAATACATGAACAAATGTCATCATATAGCCAGTATGATACCTTATCATGACGTTATAAAATAGAGAAGAATGACGTTGTTGAAAGCAGTTTTGCCTGTTAGGATAGTACTAGGTATACACATTCCTGCTTAGAAAAATGTTGACCAATGTGCATACTGTTGTATGAAGATCAATTATCCTGGATGGCAAATATACCTACTACTGTATATTTACACTAGTATTTTAGTCTAAAGAAAGAATCCTCATCTGACATCACAATAGACAGGAAAATGATCTCTTTCACCGTTTCCCTTGGAGTTCTAGAGTGTGAGCCAATGCCATATTGGTTATGTGACGCCCCGGCCACATTCCAGCCACTCATCCAGAAGTATTTAGAGTGACAGGTTTATCTTGACTGTATCATTGTTTGTTCCCCAGACAATTGGCGATGTTTGGAAACTACATTTGATGAACTCCTATTCCCCATCACACCGGCTGCCGCTTGCCCTAGTATTTTGGATGATAAAAGAGTCTGGGGACATTGAGCTTCTGACAAACAAACACTTTCATATTTGAGGTATCATGACAGTCATTAGTCACTTTAGATGAGAGCACAATTTCTTAAATCTTTCGACTGTTTCCCCCCTTCCACTACTATTCGTAATACCACAGACTTCATTTATTCCATTAATTGTGCTAAAAGATTTGTCTGACATCCCACACTTTGGTAGAACTGATCTCATGCTTGATAATCAACAACACATATTCTCTGAGAGAAATTCCGTCCAGACAAAAGATGTATCTTGAATTTTAGACACATGAAAGAGGGATCTACAAATTGACATCATCTAGGAACATTACATAACCCACTCTAGGCTCAGGACAGACTTAATTAAGCAAAGGTTAGGCAACTCCACCTAAGTAGGTGCACAGGCATTTATAAGTGAAGCAAAACATTGTACCAGATTCCTCCTTTTGTTCTCAGCATGCATTAAGCCGGTGTTTTCACATTAAAAGAAGGAAGTGTTTCCCCCGCACTGATGACTCACAGGAAGTTAGGGAAAAGTGAAAAATAAGTCACAACCCCACACACAGCAGTAATGTTCCAACACAGTGAACAGCAGGACAGGGCTCCATATCAAACGCCACTCTATTTCCTCTTTGATGCACTACTTTTGTCCAGGACCCATAGAGATCTGGTCAAAAGTAGTACACACTATAGGAAATAGGCTGCCATTTGGGACTCAGGACAGTACAGGGCTGCGAGCACTGTTGTTGGAAAAGAGAGGGGAGGTGTTATTTTTCACTATTATGTATAACTCTGCCTGCTTATAAATAAAGAATGGCTAGTGTATGTGTAAAGCCTTTCATGGACTGATTAATATTTGAACAGAAACATGGCTTTTTTTAATCCGAATAATTTTTTTGCAGTTGCTCTCCTCTTGATGTAAGCTTCATGCCATTACACATTACAGGTTCTAGATCAGCCACCGTCGCTACATCGCTCGCCGTTATAGAGATCAAGATACAACACAGGACATTCGGATTCTTCTTCAGTCACTTCGTCCACGACTTGTTTCTTCCAATCTATCTGTCCTTTCCATCATTACCTTCAGTTGTTATTATATTCTGGTGCTGTTCCTTTAATAAGCTGTAAAGGAATAGTGTTAGGTAAAAGCTGTACATCATCTGTCCCCTCAGTTCTTAAAAATCATTTTCATATCATAATAAGTCATATTGTTACGCCAAACATAATTGCAGTTGGGCTCAAAAATACCCATTTGGTACCAGCCAATGTAAGATACCAGCCAAAGCAATGCCTCCACATTCCCAGAGTAATCCTCATTCTTGGATCTCATTAAAGTTATCAATTAGCTGATCAACATTTCATGCTGTCCGTGCACATTATCTGCAAGCCGTGCGTATCTACAAACTGATTGCCGGCACCAAGAGAATTCTCTCTCTGACATCCAGTAATGTCTCAAACTACAGGCAGATAATGTGAGTAATTATATACAGTACCAGTCAACAGTTTGGACACACCTACTCATTCAAGGGTTTTTCTTTATTTTTACTATTTTCTACATTGTAGAATAATAGTGAAGACATCAAAAATATGAAATAACACATATGGAATCGTGTAGTAAGCAAAAGTGTTAAACAAATCAAAATATATTTTATATTTGAGAGTCTTCAAAGAAGCCACCCTTTGCCTTGATGACAGCTTTGCACACACTGTAGGTGTGTCCAAACGGTTGACTGGTCCTTTACGTATGTAACATTCCCTGTCTCGACATAGTGTATATACTGTATACCTTTCTTTTCTACAACATCTCTTGTACAGTAATGGTCCTGCGCGCCAAACGGTACTGTACAGTAGCAGTCATAGTCTGCATAGTTAGAAGGGATAGTGAATCCCCTAGCCTGGTTGCTAGCCCCACCACCCTCACCCAAACACTCCAGTCACCAGTCAGCATGACTCATATCACAGCATAGGTTTTAAATATACACCTCATTTAAGTATATATATGTATATACATCATAGCTATATTATTCATATACTTTGCAATATGTTAAATAGTAATTTCACTAACCATGAAAAGGAAGCCCCCTTATGGAACATTTAACTAGGTGATAATTCAATAATGATGGTAGTTTTTAAAAGAATGAGGTGATTGATTCCCAGTTCAAACAACTGATGGAAAAGATTCAGTCATGTAGTTCCTTACTGTACCGTTCCTGTAAGCAGCCTCTGGATAAGGTCACATATTTATCACAGATAGCTGTATTCATCATAAATATTCAGAACAGTAAGGTTGATTTTTTTTCTGAGAAAATGTATTGACAGTGCTGGCATAACATTTAGTAATTTAACAGGCCAGTACAGCAAAGTCTCACTACATCACATTCTGCTTTACTACTGCTAGTGATTAATTGTTCCTTAAAAACCATTGTTTGGTTTCATGGTTAAGTAGAAACGGTTGAGACAAGTCCTTTGATTTCTGTCGGCTTGACAGTGCAGACCACACATTCCTCTACATGTAATAATGTCTTCTTCTAGAAACTTGGTTTGTTTCTGATGTTGAATCAACACAAGGAGAGTTGGTTTTGTAATCACTCATCTGGAATGTAACAGGGTGACAATTAGAGAGAATTCCTAGTATGAATAATAGATCATGTTATTAGTATTACTACCCCCCTCTCTACTTCTATCCCTCTCTGAGTTTTCCTCCACATCTAAATGAGATGAGTGTGCGGCATAATTCCCGAGAGAAGATAGCAAACATTAGGCTGTGTATCAGTCAAGCAAGGCCTGATGATATGTGCCCCAGCCTACCCCTCAAAGGCATTATGGAGTTATACTCTTTGTTGGCACAGACATGCTCAGGAAAGTGAAATCACAACTTAAGCCATCTACCTGCCTTATTGATCCTATCTCCACCACCGTATAAAAATCAAACTTCCATTTTTAAGCAAAAATCTGGAGAAATTGGTTTTCAAAAAGCAAAATTATTTTTAAAGTGCATTTTGGAAAAATTCCAATCTGTTTTTTTTGAGTCCACCACAACACAGAGACAGCATTAGTTAATGTGGTAAATGATCTTAGAGCCAACACAGATGCCAAACAGCTCTCTGTCCTTGTCCTCTTGGATTTAAGTGCTGCATTCGACACTGTTGACCATGATGTCCTTCTGGACAGACAGGAGAGGTGGGGTGGCCTCTCCGGTCCAGTTCTAAATTGGTTTAGGACCTATTTAACCGGTCAAGAGATTATTTTGTCACCCTGACTGAACGTAAACTCAGAGAAATTAGACATCACATGTGGCATTCCACATGGTTCCATTTTGGGTCCTGTACTGTTCAGTTTATATATGTTACCCCTTGGCAACTTTATCAGAAAGCACGGCATTGATTTTTACTGCTACGCAGAAAATACAAAACTTTACATTTCTACTTCACCAGAGGATTTTAGCTCCAGAGATCATTTATTAGACTGTACAGTGATATAAATACTTGGATGGCTCACAACTTCCTCCAGCTAAATCAAAACGGAGGTACTTATTATTGGAGCAAAAGCACAGAAAGAGAATCTAGACGCACATTTAAATTCATGGGCAATAAAGATAAAACACCAGGTAAAAAACCTAGATGTCATTTTAGATTCTGAACTCAATTTCAAATCACACATTAGGAATGAGACCAAAATAGCTTTTTACCACCTGAGGAACATTGCCAAGGTGCGGAAGTTTTTCTCTCAGGCTGATAGAGACTCATCCATGCTTTTATTACAAGCAGGCTTGACTACTGTAATGCTCTCCTATCTGGTCTACCCAAGAAAGCCATTGGTCAACTGCAATACAACTGCAATACATACAGAATGTTGCAGCATGGTTACTGACCAAGATATATTTTTTGTATTTAACTAGGCAACTCACATAAGAAAAAAGTCTTACTTACAATGACAGTCTACCAAGAGGCAAAAGGCCTCCTGGGGGCTGGAATAACATTTTTATAAAAATTTTATTAAATGTTTAACAAAACACACATCACCACAAGAGAGACGCCACAACACTACATAAAGATAGACCAAAGGCAACAACACACCATTACTATCTCTCTCTCTCTCTCTCTCTCTCTCTCTCTCTCTCTCTCTATTACTATCTCTCCCTCTCCATTACTATCCCATCTCTCTCTCTATTACTATCCTCCTCTATCTATTACTGTCCTCCTCTCTATTATTATCACTCCCTCTCTATTACTTTCCCACCTCTTTCTCAAAAACTATCCCTCACTATCTATTACTATCCTCCCTCTCCCTATTAATATCTCCCTCTATATGTATATGACCATCTCCCTCTCTCTCTCTCTCTCTCTCTCTCTCTATTACTATCCCTCTCTCTCTATTACTATTTCCCTCTCTATATATATTTCTCTCTCTCTCTCTCTCTCTCTCTCTCTCTCTCTCTCTCTATTACTACCCCCCTCTCTCTATTACTATCTCCCTCTCTCTATATATTACTATCTACTTCTCTCTCGCTCTCTATTACTATCTATCTCTCTCTATTACTATCTCTCTCTCTCTCTCTCTCTCTCTCTCTCCCGATTACGATTCTATGTCTCTCTATTATTACCCCCCTCACGCTCTCTCTATTATTACCCCCCCCCCCGCTCTCTGTTACTATCTCCACCCCTATGTCTATTACTATCCATCTCTCTCTGTTACTATCCCCTCTCTCTCTATTACTATCCCTCTCTCTCTCTATTACTATCTCTAACTATCTCTCTATTACTATCCCCCTCTCTCTATTACTATTTCCCTCTCTATATATATTACTCGCTTTGGCTTGGCTGGGCTGCATTGACACATGAAAGCCTGTGAAATGTTAACCAAGGCACAACAGCAGAGGGCCACTGGCAACGTGAACTCAGTCCCTTCTCTCAGGACGGCATAGATGGCCCATGTCTTAGAATGTCACTAGGGTGTAGGCCCTATGAAATGCTCCGCTGTAGAATTCGCTAGCTACAGTAGCTGGCTGTTGCAGTCAGACATCGGACAATTATATTATTCACTGACAGTCCAGTTGGTGGTTATACATAGAGATTACCATTGGAGCCTAGAAAATCAAACTGAGGAGCTATTATATCTCTCTATTCTCTCCTCTCTCTCTGTTACTATCCCTCTCTCTCTCTCTCTCTTTCTGTTACTATCTCTCTCTGTTCTCTCTCTATCTCTCTCTCTCTCTCTCTCTGTTACTATCCTCTCTCTCTCTCTCTCTCTCTCTCTCTCTCTCTCTCTCTCTCTCTCTCTCTCTCTCTCTCTCTATCTCTCTCTCTCTCTCTCTCTATTCTCTACTCCCCCTATCTCTCTATTACTATCTCCTCTCTCTATATATCACTATCTACCTCTCTCTCGCTCTCTATATTACTATCTATCTCTCTCTATTACTATCTCTCTCTCCCTATTACGATTATACGTCTCTCTATTATTACCCCCCGCTCTCTGTTACTATCTCCACCCCTATGTCTATTACTATCCATCTCTCTCTGTTACTATCCCTCTCTCTCTCTATTACTATCTCTAACTATCTCTCTATTACTATCCCTCTCTCTCTGTTACTATCCCCTCTCTCTCTATTACTATCCCTCTCTCTCTATTACTATCTCTAACTATATCTCTATTACTACCCCCTCTCTATTATTATCCCCCTCTTTCTATTACTATCCCTCCTCGATTACTATCCTCTCTAGCTCTATTACTATCTCTAACTATCTCTATTACTATCACTCTCTCTATATTTCTATCTATAACTCTCTCTTTTACTATCCCTCTCTCTCTGTTACGAGCCCCCCTCTTTCTATTACTATCCCTCTCTCTCTGTTACTATCCTCTATCTCCATTTCTATTCCTCTCTTTCTATTACTATCTCTCTCTCTGTTACTATCCTCTATCTCCATTTCTATTCCTCTCTCTCTATTACTATCCTTCTCTGTTACTATCCCCTTATCTCTATTACTATCCATTTCTCTATTACTATCCCCTCTCTCTATATTACTATCCCTCTCTATTACTATCCCTCCTCTCTCTATTTATATCCTTAACTCTCTCTCTCTATTACTATCCCTCTCTCTCTATTTCTATCTCTAACTCTCTCTTTTACTATCCCTCCTATCTCCATTTCTATTGCTCTCTCTCTATTACTATCCCTCTCTCTGTTACTACCCCCTTATCTCTATTCCTATCCCTCTCTCTCTCTATTCCTATCCCTCTCTCTCTCTATTTCTATCTCTAACTCTCTCTTTTACTATCCCTCTCTCTCTCTATTTCTATCTCTAACTCTCTCTATTCCTATCCCTCTCTCTCTCTATTTCTATCTCTAACTCTCTCTATTCCTATCCCTCTCTCTCTCTATTTCTATCTCTAACTCTCTCTTTTACTATCCCTCCTCTCTCTATTACTATCATCTCTCTCCATTACTATCCCTCTCTATCTATTACTATCCCCCTCTCTCTATTCCTATCCCCCCTCTCTCTATTCCTATCCCTCCTCTCTCTATTTCTATCTCTAACTCTCTCTCTCTATTACTATCCCTCTCTCTCTATTACTATCCCTCTCTTTCTGTTACTATCCTCTCTCTCTTCCTTACTATCCTCTCTCTCTCTGTTACTATCCCCCGCTCTCTATTATTATCCCTCTCTCTCCATTACTACCCCTGTCTCTCTATTACTATCCCCTCTCTCTATTACTATCTCTAACTCTATCTCTATTACTATCCCTCCTCTCTCTATTACTATCTCTAACTCTCTCATTATTACTATCCCTCCTCTCTCTGTTACTATCCCTCTCTCTATTACTATCTAACTCTCTCTCGATTACTATCCCTCTCTCTCTGTTACTATCCCCCTATCTCTCTATTACTATCTCTAACTCTCTCTCTGTTACTATCCCTCTCTCTCTATTACTATCTCTAACTCTCTCTATTACTATCCCTCTCTCTATTACTATCTCTCTCTCTCTCTCTCTAGTACTATCCCCCTCTCTCTATTACTATCCCTCTCTCTCTATTGCTATCCCCTCTCTCTATTACTATCTCTAACGCTCTCTCTATTACTATCCTCTCTCCCCATTACTATCCCCTCTCTCTATTACTATCTCTAACGCTCTCTCTATTACTATCCTCTCTCTCCATTACTATCCCTGTCTCTCTATTACTATCTCTAACTCTCTCTATTGCTATCCCCTCTCTCTATTACTATCTCTAACTCTCTCTATTGCTATCCCCTCTCTCTATTACTATCTCTAACGCTCTCTCTATTACTATCCTCTCTCTCCATTACTATCCCTGTCTCTCTATTACTATCTCTAACTCTCTCTCTATTACTATCCCTCCTCTCTCTATTACTATCCCTCCTCTCTCTGTTACTATCCCTCTCTCTATTACTATCTCTCTCTCTCTATTACTATCCCCCCTCTCTCTCTATTACTATCCCTCTCCCTCTGTTACTATCCCCCCTCTCTCTATTACTATCGCTAACTCTCTCTATTACTATAGCTAACTCTCTCTATTACTACCCCCTCTCTCTCTATTACTATCCCTCTCTCTCTATTACTATCGCTAACTCTCTCTATTACTATCGCTAATTCTCTCTATTACATTTCCTCTCTCTCTATTACTATCCCTCTCTCTATTACTATTGCTAACTCTCTCTATTACTATCGCTAATTCTCTCTATTACATTTCCTCTCTCTCTATTACTATCACTCTCTCTCTATTACTATCGCTAACTCTCTCTATTACTATCGCTAATTCTCTCTATTACTATCGCTAATTCTCTCTATTACATTTCCTCTCTCTCTATTACTATCCCTCTCTCTCTATTACTATCGCTAACTCTCTCTATTACTATCGCTAACTCTCTCTATTACTACCCCCTCTCTCTATTACTACCCCCTCTCTCTATTACTACCCCCTCTCTCTATTACTACCCCCTCTCTATTACTATCCCCAGTCTCTCTCTATTACTATCTCTCCTCTCTCTATTACTATCCCTCTCTCTCTATTACTATCCATCCTCTCTCTATTTCTTTCTCTAACTCTCGCTTTTACTATCCCCCTCTCTCTATTACTATCCTCTCTCTCTATTACTATCTCTGACTCTCTCTCTATTACTATCCCTCTCTCTCTATTACTATCGCTAATTCTCTCTATTACATTTCCTCTCTCTCTATTACTATCCCTCTCTCTCTATTACTATCGCTAACTCTCTCTATTACTGTCGCTAACTCTCTCTATTACTACCCCCTCTCTCTCTATTACTATCCCTCTCTCTCTATTACTATCGCTAACTCTCTCTATTACTATCCCTCTCTCTCTATTACTATCGCTAACTCTCTCTATTACTATCGCTAATTCTCTCTATTACATTTCCTCTCTCTATTACTATCCCTCTCTCTCTATTACTATCGCTAACTCTCTCTATTAATATCGCTAATTCCCTCTATTACATTTCCTCTCTCTCTATTACTATCCCTCTCTCTCTATTACTATCGCTAACTCTCTCTATTACTATCGCTAATTCTCTCTATTACATTTCCTCTCTCTCTATTACTATCCCTCTCTCTCTATTACTATCGCTAACTCTCTCTATTACTATCGCTAACTCTCTCTATTACTACCCCCTCTCTCTATTACTACCCCCTCTCTCTATTACTACCCCCTCTGTATTACTATCCCCAGTCTCTCTCTATTACTATCTCTCCTCTCTCTATTACTATCCCTCTCTCTCTATTATTATCCCTCTCTCTCTATTACTATCCCCTCTCTCTATTACTATCCCTCTCTCTCTATTACTATCCCTCCTCTCTCTATTACTATCTCTAACTCTCTCTCTATTACTATCTCTCCTCTCTCTATTACTATCCCTCTCTCTCTATTACTATCCCACCTCTCTCTCTATTACTATCCCCAGTCCCTCTCTATTACTATCCCCAGTCTCTCTCTTTTACTATCCCTCTCTCTCTATTACTATCTCTCCTCTCTCTATTACTATCCCTCTCTCTCTATTACTATCCCCTCTCTCTATTACTATCTCTAACTCTCTCTCTATTACTATCCCACCTCTCTCTCTATTACTATCCCCAGTCTCTCTCTATTACTATCCCCAGTCTCTCTCTATTACTATCCCTCCTCTCTCTATTACTATCCCCAGTCTCTCTCTATTACTATCCCTCCTCTCTCTATTACTATCCCTCTCTCTCTATTACTATCCCTCTCTCTCTAGTACTATCCCCTCTCTCTATTACTATCCCTCTCTCTCTATTACTATCCCCTCTCTCTATTACTATCTCTAACTCTCTCTCTATTACTATCCCACCTCTCTCTCTATTACTATCCCCAGTCTCTCTCTATTACTATCTCTCCTCTCTCTATTACTATCCCTCTCTCTCTCTATTACTATCCCACCTCTCTCTCTATTACTATCCCCAGTCTCTCTCTATTACTATCTCTCCTCTCTCTATTACTATCCCTCTCTCTCTATTACTATCCCCAGTCTCTCTCTATTACTATCTCTCCTCTCTCTATTACTATCCCTCTCTCTCTATTACTATCCCCAGTCTCTCTCTATTACTATCCTCTCTCAACATTACTATCCCTTTCTACATTATTGTCCCACCTCTCTCTCTATTCCTATCCCTCCTCTCTCTGTTACTATCCCTCTCTCTCTATTGCTATTCCTCTCTCTCTATTACTATCCCTCTCTCTCCATTACTATCCCCTCTCTCTCTGTGAATATCCCCTTTCTCTCTGTTAGTCAAACTGGTAGTTAGTCAGACCATTATTTTTCAATAATGGTATGTTAAGTAAATAACAATAACCTATTTAAATAATAGTGAAATAATAATTTAAATACATATCCACTTAGCCACAATACATCAATCAATCGATACTGAGCAGACATTAAGCATTGAGAGAACATTGAGTCCTCTTGTATTTGTCTGTTTAGAAGAAATAAAGGTAACATGAAACCAAGTCAGACACAGCTGTTCAGACAGCAACAGACAGTCTATTTAAAATAAATATTTGATCTCCCTGTCTTCTATAATGTGCACAGGTGCAGCTTAATTCAAATGGAAAATGTTGCCATGGTTTTACATGAATATGTTTCCATGTTACCGGTACAACTGTTGTCATGGAGATGATAGTACTTATTTGAGCCTGAAACCAAGTCTGGTTCAAAAGGATCTTGCATGTTTTCATTGTCGTTGTTTCATTTGGATTTGTTTCTAGCCACACAGAGGGTATTTGAATTGATACAACACAGTGCCTTGTGTTTTACAGTAAAATAAAATGTCTGGGTAACAGGTGATACAATAATTAAGTGTATTTTAGTCAGAGGTTGGGTTGCAATGAACATCAGCATTCCACTGGTATACAGAAGTTGTATTTTACACAAGTGGAATGACGTGCTGAAATGGTTAGGACCATTGGTTAGGTTGGTTAGGTAAGGTTAGTTAGTGTAGTGTTCACCTGTAGTTAGGTTAGTTGGTTAGGTTGGTTAGGTAAGGTTAGTTAGTGTAGTGTTCACCTGTAGTTAGGTTAGTTGGTTAGGTTGGTTAGGTAAGGTTAGTTAGTGTAGTGTTCACCTGTAGTTAGGACCATTGGTTAGGTTTGTTAGGTAAGGTTAGTTAGTGTAGTGTTCACCTGTAGTTAGGACCATTGGTTAGGTTGGTTAGGTAAGGTTAGTTAGTGTAGTGTTCACCTGTTGTTAGGTTAGTTGGTTAGGTTGGTTAGGTAAGGTTAGTGTTGTGTTCACCTGTAGTTAGGTTAGTTGGTTAGGTTGGTTAGGTAAGGTTAGTTAGTGTAGTGTTCACCTGTAGTTAGGTTAGTTGGTTAGGTTGGTTAGGTAAGGTTAGTGTTGTGTTCACCTGTAGTTAGGTTAGTTTGTTAGGTTGGTTAGGTAAGGTTAGTTAGTGTAGTGTTCACCTGTAGTTAGGTTAGTTGGTTAGGTGGTTAGGTAAGTTAGTTAGTGTTGTGTTCACCTGTAGTTAGGTTAGTTGGTTAGGTTGGTTAGGTTAGTTAGTGTAGTGTTTACCTGTAGTTAGGTTAGTTGGTTAGGTTGGTTTAAGGTTAGTTAGTGTTAGTTAGGTGAGTTGTTGTTAAGGTTAGTTATAGTAGTGTTCACCTGTAGTTAGGTGAGTTGGTTAGGTTGGTTAGGTAAGGTTAGTTATAGTAGTGTTCACCTGTAGTTAGGTTAGTTAGTTAGGTTGGTTAGGTAAGGTTAGTTAGTGTTGTGTTCACCTGTAGTTAGGTTAGTTGGTTAGGTTGGTTAGGTAAGGTTAGTTAGTGTAGTGTTTACCTGTAGTTAGGTTAGTTGGTTAGGTTGGTTAGGTAAGGTTAGTTAGTGTTGTGTTCACCTGTAGTTAGGTGAGTTGGTTAGGTTGGTTAGGTTAGTTAGTGTAGTGTTCACCTGTAGTTAGGTTAGTTGGTTAGGTTGGTTAGGTAAGGTTAGTTAGTGTAGTGTTTACCTGTAGTTGGGTTAGTTGGTTAGGTTGGTTAGGTAAGGTTAGTTAGTGTTGTGTTCACCTGTAGTTAGGTTAGTTGGTTAGGTTGGTTAGGTAAGGTTAGTTAGTGTTGTGTTCACCTGTAGTTAGGTTAGTTGGTTAGGTTGGTTAGGTAAGGTTAGTTAGGTGTTAGTGCTCACCTGTAGTTAGGTTAGTTGGTTAGGTTGGTTAGGTAAGGGTTAGTAGGTTGGTGTTGTTGTTCACCTGTAGTTAGGTTAGTTGGTTAGTTAGGTGTGGTTAGGTAAGGTTAGTTAGTGTTGTGTTTACCTGTAGTTAGGTTAGTTGGTTAGGTTGGTTAGGTAAGGTTAGTTAGTGTTGTGTTCACCTGTAGTTAGGTTAGTTGGTTAGGTTGGTTAGGTAAGGTTAGTTAGTATTGTGTTCACCTGTAGTTAGGTTAGTTGGTTAGGTTGGTTAGGTAAGGTTAGTTAGTGTAGTGTTTACCTGTAGTTAGGTTAGTTGGTTAGGTTGGTTAGGTAAGGTTAGGTGTTCACCTGTAGTTAGGTTAGTTAGTGTTGTGTTCACCTGTAGTTAGGTTAGTTGGTTAGGTTGCTTAGGTAAGGTTAGTTAGTGTTGTGTTCACCTGTAGTTAGGTTAGTTGGTTAGGTTGGTTAGGTAAGGTTAGTTAGTGTTGTGTTCACCTGTAGTTAGGTTAGTTGGTTAGGTTGGTTAGGTAAGGTTAGTTAGTGTTGTGTTCACCTGTAGTTAGGTTAGTTGGTTAGGTAAGGTTAGTTAGTGTAGTGTTTACCTGTAGTTAGGTTAGTTGGTTAGGTTGGTTAGGTAAGGTTAGTTAGTGTTGTGTTCACCTGTAGTTAGGTTAGTTGGTTAGGTTGGTTAGGTAAGGTTAGTTAGTGTAGTGTTCACCTGTAGTTAGGTTAGTTGGTTAGGTTGGTTAGGTAAGGTTAGTTAGTGTAGTGTTCACCTGTAGTTAGGTTAGTTGGTTAGGTTGGTTAGGTAAGCTTAGTTAGTGTTGTGTTCACCTGTAGTTAGGTTAGTTGGTTAGGTTGGTTAGGTAAGGTTAGTTAGTGTTGTGTTCACCTGTAGTTAGGTTAGTTGGTTAGGTTGGTTAGGTAAGGTTAGTTAGTGTAGTGTTTACCTGTAGTTAGGTTAGTTGGTTAGGTTGGTTAGGTAAGGGTAGTTAGTGTAGTGTTCACCTGTAGTTAGATTAGTTGGTTAGGTTGGTTAGGTAAGGTTAGTGTAGTGTTCACCTGTAGTTAGGTTAGTTGGTTAGGTTGGTTAGGTAAGGTTAGTTAGTGTAGTGTTCACCTGTAGTTAGGTTAGTTGGTTAGGTTGGTTAGGTAAGGTTAGTTAGTGTTGTGTTCACCTGTAGTTAGGTTAGTTGGTTAGGTAAGGTTAGTTAGTGTAGTGTTTACCTGTAGTTAGGTTAGTTGGTTAGGTTGGTTAGGTAAGGTTAGTTAGTGTTGTGTTCACCTGTAGTTAGGTTAGTTGGTTAGGTTGGTTAGGTAAGGTTAGTTAGTGTAGTGTTCACCTGTAGTTAGGTTAGTTGGTTAGGTAAGGTTAGTTAGTGTAGTGTTCACCTGTAGTTAGGTTAGTTGGTTAGGTTGGTTAGGTAAGGTTAGTTAGTGTTGTGTTCACCTGTAGTTAGGTTAGTTGGTTAGGTTGGTTAGGTAAGGTTAGTTAGTGTAGTGTTTACCTGTAGTTAGGTTAGTTGGTTAGGTTGGTTAGGTAAGGTTAGTTAGTGTAGTGTTCACCTGTAGTTAGGTTAGTTGGTTAGGTTGGTTAGGTAAGGTTAGTGTAGTGTTCACCTGTAGTTAGGTTAGTTGGTTAGGTTGGTTAGGTAAGGTTAGTTAGTGTAGTGTTCACCTGTAGTTAGGTTAGTTGTTTAGGTTGGTTCGGCTTGTTTAGGTTATTATTTTCCGTTCAGCCAAATGTGCTCCAAAGGAGGACTGTGTCCATGTAGAAGTTGTCACAATCTGTCTTCATCCCAAATGGCACCCTATTCCCTACTTAGTGCACTCCTTTTGACCAAAGCCCATAGGACATCCTATTCTCTACATAGTGCACTACTTTTGACCAGGGCACATAGGGAGGAGGGGCCCATAGGGCTCTGTTCAAAAGGGCCCTGAGCAAAAGTAGTGCACTATGTATAGAACAGGTGCCACTTGGGACAGAACCTCTGTCTGCAGAAACATCTTTCACCAGAGGATTAACCATTCATTGACAGTGGAGGGATATGATTGACAGTTGGGGATTTTTTTTCTCACCACCTTGTCTCCTCTGTTAGTCTGGCCCTGTCTTCCCAGAATTCTCATTCCAGTGTCCACAGACTTTTCAGTGCACAAAAACTAAAGGGAATTTTCAGGATATTTTCCCAACATGCATCCATACGATGAGAGAGAGAAAGAACACCACTGGTCTTGTACTCTCCATTTGCTTCACTGTGGTTTGAACGGTCTCATTTTATCGTACACAGACAGGGCCTATTTACCATACTGCTGATCCAGGATGAACAGTTTCACCTACAGTACGTGCCACTTCTATGTATATAAAAGGAATGTTCTGTGTTATTTCAGTGAGTGGGAGGCCTTAAAGCAAGCAGTTGGTTTACATTTGAGTTAAGAAGTTGCTAGTGGGATTTCACAGCAAAATAATGTAGTTCAAATAACAAATTCAATGTTGGAACATGTTGTGAGATTATGTAAGAGGTGTGCATAACATGTGAGATTATGTAAGAGGTGTGCATAACATGTTGTGAGATTATGTAAGAGGTGTGCATAACATGTTGTGAGATTATGTAAGAGGTATGCATAACATGTTGTGAGATTATGTAAGAGGTGTGCATAACATGTTGTGAGATTATGTAAGAGGTGTGCATAACATGTTGTGAGATTATGTAAGAGGTGTGCATAACATGTTGTGAGATTAAGTAAGAGGTGTGCATAGCATGTTGTGAGATTATGTAAGAGGTGTGCATAACATGTTGTGAGAGTATGTAAGAGGTGTGCATAACATGTTGTGAGATTATGTAAGAGGTGTGCATAACATGTTGTGAGATTATGTAAGAGGTGTGCATAACATGTTGTGAGATTATGTAAGAGGTGTGCATAACATGTTGTGAGATTATGTAAGAGGTGTGCATAACATGTTGTGAGATTATGTAAGAGGTGTGCATAACATATTGTGAGATTATGTAAGAGGTGTGCATAACATGAATAAAAGCAACATATAAAATACATGACATGAGTTGCTTTTTAAAGACTAGAATTGTCCCATCCTCTCAAACTGCATTTTACAAGTGAAAGGCGACAGCAACCAACATGTCATTAAACCTACTGTCTATATCAGATGAACCAAGATGGCTAGACAGTAAACAACCACTAAAGTAACGGACCAGGACCCTAAAAGCATCTGAAGCTAAAGGATCTGTAGCCATCATCTGGCCCCACTGTCCTTACTATCCTCACTGCAGACATCTCAGAAAGATTTTCTGCTGGTGGGGGAATTCAGCACTGAGGGATGCATCAGGGGCTGTCAAATACAAAGTGAGTGCTTTCCCTGGGTAATTTAATCCCGTACTTTTATGAAAGCATCAGTGCCACATTGTCAGTAGTTAGAGCCAGAGTAAAAGGACCATAATTGTCAATCTTTCACTTTGCAGTAATATTTGGAATAATATACTGCATGTGCTGTAATTACAGACTAAATACTAGCCTGAGTGGAAATGCCTAACTTCCTGTGTTTAATGTCAACTGGAGGTACATCATATCCAGTCCATTTTTGGCAATTTTGGTTCTAGTCAAACCTTATGTCAAAGCATAAGTCAAACCTTGAGGCTTGACTTGCATGACCACCACAAAAAAATGTTTCTCAAATGTCGTTTCTAGAATCTAGATGATTGAAGAAGTGGAAATTTGTATTTCTCAATAAATGAAACCCAACTGAAATTATTCTGTGGCATTAATTGAGTCATTCATTTAAATTATGTGTAGGAGGTCTTTGGCCTGCAACCATCAAAAGGCAGTTAGAATGCCTGGGAATTCAGTAATGTAAGTGTCATATTTGGATCCTGGGTTGCTTATTGTGGTTGTCAAGATAATGAGCTTATCGGCAACACTAGCCATTGAGTTAGTCAGTCATACCTCGTACTGTAGCTTCTCTACAGCTATTACTTAGCCTTTTAGTTACAGTTATTTAGCTTTACCCAGTTGGTACATGCTCTGAAACCAGTTTCTCAAGGAATCGGCTTCAATCTAATTCACATCAGTTACAATTACAAATTCGCTCAGATACAGCCTTGTCGGGATGTGTTTTTGATTACTAGTGTTGGCGACATTAGCAACAGTAACATAAAAATGTATCTCAGACTCCCAACCATTTGACAAAGACATTTGACATACAGTATAAGGTACATAATAACTTACATTTGGCTAATCATCAGCCCCATATAGCAACCTGTCATTATAGTAACCTGTCATTATAGTAACCTGTCATTGTAGTAACCTGTCATTATAGTAACCTGTCATTATAGTAACCTGTCATTATAGTAACCTGTCATTATATTAACCTGTCATTATAGTAACCTGTCATTATAGCAACCTGTCATTATAGTAACCTGTCATTATAGTAACCTGTCATTATAGTAACCTGTCATTATAGTAACCTGTCATTATAGTAACCTGTCATTATAGTAACCTGTCATTATAGTAACCTGTCATTATAGTAACCTGTCATTATAGTAACCTGTCATTACAGTAACCTGTCATTATAGTAACCTGTCATTTCTTCTTTCTGCTTGTAATATATGTCGACACTAACTCCATCTGTGCAGTTACAAACCCATTTCTGTACTGGAAACAGCCGTTCCTGGTTCCATGTTGTTGTCACCATACATTTATGCCACTTGGGCCTTTCTATTCACATAAGCCAGATCATTCCTCTTGCTCTCGGCTAAACCAATCCAAGGTGAGCCTCCTGCTTCACCCAGATGGTCCAGGGAAGACATCTGTGTGTCTGACTGATGAATTCATGCCACTGGATTGGCTTTATAGCTGCTGTATGCGTAGTAAAAGTGCTGCACAGTATGAAGGAGAGCATACGGTTGTTGATTTGACCCTCAACGGTAGATGTAAAGTTGGCCATGCTGGAATCCAATCACATAAAGCATAATACCTTATAGTACATCATTATAGTAACCTAAAGTGACATAACTACTATGGCTAAAATGATATATTTCTAAGCAGATGTATCTGGGCCATGTTGAAGTTGAACAACATAAAGTACAATACCCCATACAGTACGCAGTGTATATACTGTAGATTGCTGCCTAAAATCAACCCAGTAATGTATAGCTCCACGAACAAACTCCTCAGCCTTCCCTGCCTTTACAACATACCAGCAGGTCGACTCTCTCTTTGTCATATTTTCCATGGTCTCACTCATCATGAAACATTACGGCAATGAGATCCGGAGATGGGAGAAACAGAGCAGACAGAGCTTTCCACAACCCCTAAATAAACTCAATGTGACAAGATGGTTACTTTCTCTCTCTACTGTGACAGTTCATTCTGGACTAGGAAAAATGTCAAAAATGTTTAGTCGCGCTTGACTAGAGTTAATTACAGCCCCAGAGGCAACTCTGACTGGAGCTCCTAATGGCATTGATTTGCAGATAACGTTTTATTTACAGAAATGTTTTTAGCTACAGATCTAATTAGCTTAATATCAAATATTTAGGTTGACAATGTTTACAAGGTAGAAATAGAAGGGCCTTTTTCCCCCTCCAATTAATGCTTTGTGGCGGAGTGCTATTGTTTTGTTTTATCTTGGAATGAGATCATTTGACTTTCCTCTCCAATTTTGCTTCGACGTGCTCTGTGTGATGAGAAACTGTGAAAGTATGCCAATTATCTGTAGTCAGATTTTGAATAAGAATTCAACAACACATTTAGTTTTTTCCAACAGAGTAGGATTATACTCACATGGTCATCTTTTAACAGGAATATCTCTTGAGAAACAATAGCAGATGTCATGATGTGGTTTCAATTTTCTGGGAACTTTTACTAAATCCCTAGGTTTTTCAGAAATCCTGGTTGGACAATTCCTGGCATCAGAAGGGAATATTCAGGATATTTGGAATTCTCCAAACAGGATTTCTAGAAAACCTGGGAATTTAGGGAAAGTTACTGCAATTGTGCAACCCATGTAGATATCTTCACCAGCTTCTCTCATCTCTTCTTAAATTGACAATGCATTTATGAGAGTAGTTATCTTGCACAACATTTACATTTGAAGTAACACTTCAACAATATGGGCCGGTTTCCGGGACACAGATTAAACCTAAACCTAGTCCTGGACAAAACACCATGCTCAATGAGGAATATCCACAGGAAATACTTTTAAATCCAGGATTAGGATTAGGACATAAGAAGAACATATCGGGGCGGCAGGGTAGCCTAGTGGTTAGGGCGTTGGACTAGTAACCGGAAGGTTGCAAGTTCAAATCAACAAGCTGACAAGGTACAAATCTGTCATTCTGCCCCTGAACAGGCAGTTAATAAGAATTTGTTCTTAACTGACTTGACTAGTTAAATAAAGGTCAAATAAAATTAAAAATTTAAAAAATGTGTTGTTATTACTAAGTCAGTGCTGGATAGCTTAAGAACATAATTTGTATTGTCTAAAGATGTTGTAGTGTGGCAGCATGGGGGATAAGAGACTGTCAGGTTTGGCTTCCAACAGCTTGATCAATACATCACTGTTTAAATTGCCTTCACTACCATTTGTGTACCCCTGGGAGAAGTTAAAGGAGAAGATGTTGTTTCTCTCTCTCACTCTCGCTCTAACAAAAAAGGGACTTTATGTTCTCATGTAATACAAGGACCTTCTATGGGCTGGTATCTAAATGCATTCTTTTACAATGTTATTAGAATATTATTTATTTGTGTTTTTCGTGGCACTGCCTATGTCCTAAATCATTAATGAGCTCACATTCTAAGTTTGTCCTAAACATGTTCAACTGGTGTTTCGACTTGAGTGTAAGAAATGATGATGCTAAAAAAAAAAGGTAATTCAGCGCTAAGCTAACCAAACCGTCCAAACCTGGAAAATGCGGTAAAGTTTGACATTCAACTCTTTGTTTCTGCACTTTGACATTTAGCCCCCCTGACCACCTGAGTAACTTCATCATCTTTTTCTCTCTCTCACTCTGTCTCTCTCTTGTTCTTTATTTTATTCTACAAGTACCTCACTGTTTTAGACTTCCTCCGACCTTTGGTGTCAACGTTCGCTCACATGGCATTGTGGTTGCATCACTTCCTCATTGCAACCCGCTTTGGCTTGGCTGCATTGACACATGAAAGCCTGTGAAATGTTAACCAAGGCACAACAGCAGAGGGGCCACTGGCAACGTGAACTCAGTCCCTTCTCTCAGGACGGCATAGATGGCCCATGTCTTAGAATGTCACTAGGGTGTAGGCCCTATGAAATGCTCCGCTGTAGAATTCGCTAGCTACAGCAGCTGGCTGTTGCAGTCAGACATCGGACAATTATATTATTCACTGACAGTCCAGTTGGTGGTTATACATAGAGATTACCATTGGAGCCATAGAAAATCAAACTGAGGAGCAATGTCTCCCTTTCTTTTTCTCTCTCTCTCTCTCTCTCTCTCTCTCTCTCTCTCTCTCTCTCTCTCTCTCTCTCTCTCTCTCTCTCTCTCTCTCTCTCTCTCTCTCTCTCTCTCTCTCTCTCTCTCTCTCTCTCTCTCTCTCTCTCTCTCTCTCTCTCTCTCTCTCTCTCTCTCTCTCTCTCTCTCTCTCTCTCTCTCTCTCTCTCTCCCTCTCTCTCTCTCCCTCTCTCCACCCTCTGCTCTCTGAAGGCTTCCAGTTGTGTGGATTGTACTAAGCAACTCATCCTCTTCACTGAGACTTCAATGTACAATCTATCTATCTACCTGTGGTGATGTGTGAATTATAAATGTGGCTGTCATTCTCACATAAACTGTCACAATGGAATAGAGTCATTGGTGTTATGTGCGATGCGCCTCGGCATCAACCCTTCACTGATTTTATATGGGGGGGGGAAGAAATCGAGAGGCAAAGCCTGGAATCCCAGAAGGCCATAAGTAGCTTTACTTCACATCAGACTAATTACCATTTGCATGATTAACTCGACCAATTAGAATTAGTGGAGGAAGAAAATGATTCTTGGCAAGATGCAAACATGAATTAGTCATGAAAAATGTTTATTAATGTTTTGAGTTTTAATCCCCCCAAATACAATGAGATGAAAAAGAATATAGTGTGAATATGTGACGTGTTCAATAATCCTGGGCAGACATGGAAATAATGAGTGTCACTGGTTACACTGTGATTCATCTCCCCCACAATAACCTTCCCTGAGGAACACACACACACACACACACACACACACACACACACACATATACAAATGTACACACACAAGTGCAAACACGCACAAGTACACACACAAGTACAGACGGACACACACACACAGCCCCACCTCCAGCACCAAAGTCACCCCTTAAGAAATGCCTGCCTTATCCATCACCAAAGGCATCAGTTGCAACATAAACATTCCCATCCTGATTGATGAATCCACTCTACACAGATTATATGATTTATACACACAAAACCTGTAAAATATTGATGGTTGTGTGAGCATACAGTACACGGCTGCGACATCACAAAATAAACAACAGTAGCAGTGCAGTTGATGACAGTCTGGCTAACAGGACTTGTAGTGGTAGTTTCTGTGTGTAATGACATTACTGCTCCTACCAGTGCTGTATGTTTCATCATGGTGGTAATAGGATGCTAGGTAATGGTGGCTGAAACAGACTTTCACCTAACAAGGGAGGGGCACTGTCTCTGTCCCAAATTCAAAATGGCACCCTATTCCCTACATAGTGCACTACTTCCCTATTGGCCCTAGTCAAGAGTAGTGCACTATATAGACCTAGGTAATAGGGTGCCATTTGGGTAGCAGATATGTACGTAGGTGTTCTTTCACATTCTTCACACTTGTGTAATGCAGTGACACAACAAAGGAAGCTGGGTGGATACCATAACACTATAGCCAGTCTGAGATTAAACTGAATTATGCCAATGAGTTCATATGAATGTATTATTTGACCTATGGATGATCCGATGCTTGTCCAGAGTAAGTACAATAGTGCTTTATCAGTTTGATGTTTGTATGTTTTGAAGCTTACTGGTTGAAATATACAGGGTTTTGGTGCTGGGGCTTCAAATTGCTGTGAACCTCTCTCTCCTTTTCCATCTCTCACTCTTCCTCTATTTCCCTCTCTCTCTTTCTCACTCTCTTTCTGTTTCTCTGTCTCTCCTTTCCTCACTCCCTCCTTTTCCATCTCTCTCACTCTCTCTTTCTCTGTCTCTCCTCTCGACCCTCATTCCCCCTCCCATCAGGGCAAAATGGACTCTGTACAGAAGACCTCTGCAATTACAAGTGTTTGCTTCACCCCAAGGGACCCACTGTGAGACGGAAACATAAAATACAAAAAAAATATTTCCACATCATAAACACAATCTGCTCAGGAAGCTAGTTTTATAATGAGCATGTTCGCTTGGCTATGATCACAATAGGTGGATTAGAGGATTTCCGGGTGTTGTCATTGTGACTTTGTCATTGAAATATTGAAGAAAATGGGCCATGGAATACAAGTCCCATGCAGCTTTTCAATGAAACTAGCTTCACAACCAAACATTTGCACTATACATCTATAGCTAGTTTTATTGGTTGTGAAGCTAGTATATACAGTATATATATATATATTATAGAACATTTTACTGGACTGTGTGTGGTTTAAACTGAACTTGAAATATGTTCTTTGTTGTTTTATTTTGTTCACATTTAGATTCACCCCAATGTTAACCCTCAATGAATATTTGTGCATCAGTCATACATTGTTGAGTAAAGTTAATATATCCCGAGGTAAAGGTCTTTTATTTCTTCAACAGAGGAGTTTTAACGCAAAAGCACTCATTTCATTTGCTAAACTGAGTGGTAGCTACAAACAGTCTTATTGGGTACCAATTTAATCCAGCCAACATCAGAGTAATTGAATTCGCGCTCAGTTCAGAGCTTGTCTCTGGGAGATATTTTATCATAAACTCCCTGACAGTGATCTGAATGATCAAATATTACCAGAGAAGCACGGGCAACACAGCTCATCTGGGTTGCAATCTGCACCTTTTGCTTTATCTGACTTGTATGAAAATCTCTTGAGCAGAAAGGATATAGAGGAGACAATGATGTCCAGCACTAATTTAATAGCTTATTACCATAAGCCTGGTGCAATGCATGCATAATAAATGGTTGTATCTCACACGGCTAAGGCATATGGTTGGAGTCGGATTTTCGTCAAACTGTACCCCATTTGCATGATAGGATGTGAGAGTTGGATGGATTTGGGGATTATATAAAACACAGCCTGCATTTCCAGTTCATTGTACTGAAGAGAGGTATCACGTTCGCACAGATGGAGGGGAATTTGGAAACACTGCTACAGAGAATCAGAAAATGTGCACAGGAAAAAACACTTCAAAGGCGGCATCTTACATTTTTTTGAAGGATAATTTGTCTATTAGTTTCTGTGGTCCCCATTTCCTGTTTTTAAAAATGTGTTGCCGCTCGAGGCTAAATGTTAGCTATAGAGGAGAGTCCAATGTTTCTAGATAGTTCTAACAGTTGTTCTGAGACACTCATAGTCTTCCAATGATGTTGGATACTGTAGAAAGCTCTAGAAGTTACATTTACATTTCAGTCATTTAGCAGACACTCTTATCCAGAACAATTTACAGGCACAATTAACATTAAGTCCCTTGGTCAATGGCACAAGAACAGGTTTTCAGATACCTTTCGGTTACTGGCCCAATGCTCTTAACCAATGGGCTACCTGCCACCTTTACTCTGGTTCATTCCTAATCTATATTGTTAGATACTGTAGATCGCTCTAGATGTTCCTCTGAGTCATTCACAATCTGTTGTTTGATTCTGTTCAAGAAGTCTTTCCAGGCCACTCATAATCGGTTATTTAAAAAAATATTTCTAGAAGTAATTTTGGTGGATTAGGGTCATTTATAATCTCTATTGTTGGATACAGGTTGGAAGGTCATATCAGGACGGTGAGGACACTCATAATAATATAATATAATATTGTTTTGATAAAATGTCTAGAAGTCATTGCAGGGCAACATTTCTGACATCACCCAGGCAGTCAACAAACACCCAACTTGCAGTGGATTTGTGTATTATTCATGGTAATTCAACATGGTAAAGCAACTGACGTAGAGAGACACCAGCACAGTCTTTATTACGTACACTAGCTACAAAAGCACCCTATCAGGGATGTGCATTCCACTGGTTGACTTGACATAGAGTGGCACACAATTGGCCCAGCGTCGTACGGGTCTGGGTTTGGCCGGGGGAAGTCCGTCATTGTAAATAAGAATTTGTTAACTGACTTGCCTAGTTAAATAAAGGTTAAATACATAATGATATAATGTATACAATGTAGTATGCTTGTTCATGTTGTTTTTGTATCCCCTCATTGTATATTTGCTGTGTGGAAGTTATGTAGCCTTTGAATACGTATTTTACGCGGCATAAGAATTACCCTTCGGGACAATAAAGATCTATTTACATTCGTGTCTATGTATTCCTTATGAACAGTTATGGATTTCAGAGGTCACACCCTTCTAGTACAACTCCAGTCCAGTGACCAGCTGACTAGGGGCCGTTATTTCCCCATCCTCGTCTAATTAGCTGGTGCATGTCTCTCAATCCTTTCATCCAGCCTCATACCTGAGGGTCATTCCATATGTAAGCCACATTACCGTTCTATCAACCTCCTTTTCTTTAGGTGATCTGTGAAACGTTGCATAGGAAGACCTTGAAATAAGTTTTCATTAAAATCAGGCCGTACTGTCTTTATAGTCTTTGGGGGGCAAGGTAGTGTGTGGCTCAGTCAGTAGAGCATGGAGCTTGCGACACCAGGGTTGTGGGTTAATTTCCGCTGGGGCCACCCGTATGAAAATGTATGCATGCGTGCATAACTCTAAGTCACTTTGGATAAAAGCATCTGGATAATGGCATATTTTACATGAAATAGTCCACTAATCAAATGGTCTGAAAGCAGAATGACAATAGGCACGCGCTTTGAGGTTGTTTGTAAACATATTACATTTGCAGAAGGCAGGAGACCAGCTGTTGACATGCTACAATCAACAATCCCCAAACTGACCCCCCAAAAGGCTCACACAACGTTTACAACAGAATGGTGACATATAATGTAAACAAAAAAAGTTTGACTCAATCTTGAACTCTCCAACTGTGATTCTGGTTTCTATTAAAAGAGGCATTGCCGTCGTCCCGAGTCCTCTTATGAAATCATTATGGAACATGTCAGTTGGTATAACGTACTAGTTTCCTGTTGTCATGGGCAATCAAGAAGGTCTTAATGTCTGAATTTGCAGCCAGCCACAAATATGATGGGATAGGTAACGATCATTGATAGTGAAGGCAGGACCCCGTGGAAATACTGTGCTAATCTGCCCTGAGTACTCTGTATGACACAAAAACAAAACAAAATCCTGCGACAGGCAACTATCCAATAATGACAAATTATGAACTTTATATATTGTTAATCATAGTTTTGCCACCCTCATGCCTTAGTAACAAAATGTTAAAAGTTTAGTTTTCCCAGACACAAATTAAAGCTAGTCCTGGACTAAGAAAATGCTCAATGGTTTAATCTCAATTAGGTGTAAACAGGGTCCATGTCTAGCTTGAAGATAAACTTTTAGCCTTTCAATAAATAGGCCATCAAGAAACTGGTGAGTTTGTGTCCACCTTGTATTTCCTCATGTTGTAAAAACTAGCCACTGTTTACACAAAGTTAACACGCCAGCCCTAATGTCTATATTTTTCCACGAGTTTTGTAACTACACCACAGGAAAAGGGGTAATTTTTGCCCAAACAGCCTGCCCAAACTCTGTCCTCCAGCCTTGTCATTTTGGTTTAAAAGTGATTTAATTGTCATCTTCAAGAGCCGAATGGATTCTAAAATGAGATAGTCATGAGTCATTTTGTGAAATCATCTCATAAAGGTTATCAGTTAATTGCCATATTAGGCCATTAAACGGGGTTGAGGCTGAAAACATGGACCAATGTTTTGTCATGTTGTTTCACATGCTTTTAGGCCTTCATTTGACTCGATATGTCAACATGGTTTGACCAAAGCCATGCCATTTTCCTCTTACCAGTGACTTCAGCCAGGGACTTAAAAATGTTATAATTTGTTTTACTGAAGTAGGTTTCTATTTCACCAACAATTCACTAAACCTTATTCAATCAACATTTGTATGCAGAACCTTCAGTGGTGATACAACATTTTCTTCCTGAGCTGTAAGAATTAATGTTGTGATTAGTTTATCCAATCAATAGAACACAGTGTACTAACATTGTACCCCATAAAATATCATGTTGAAACTCCATGCTTTTGACAGAACAGGGAGCCCCTTCCCTTTAGAATACCTAAAAGCTCTATCTGTTTACAGCCTTACCATGGTAGTTTAACATCTTATAAAATGTGACACATCTCAAGCTGTCAAACATGTGACGATCTGGCACGATCATGTTTCTCATCAGTTTTCCTATAGCTCGGAAATGTTATTGTCACCAAAATTGTATTCTTGCTGTAGTTGCAGAGAGAGTCCCAACTTTGGCACTAAGGTACATTGACATGTATTATTCATCCATGCCACTTCCATTGTATGCATACTGTTGACTGTGCTCGTGCAAAATGAGAATGCACAGTGAGAAGATGGAATGTCTCATACTTCTACATTTATTGTTTTGTTCCTGAATTTCATATTTGGGTTAAAAAAATAGATTTGAGCTTTTTCACTACCAAGATTTCAACTGTGCGTTTCATGCTGCAGTGTAGATGTTCTAATATCGTGAAGGGGACTAAAAAGGAGAAAGAGTGCACACTAGTTCTGTATAACTTTACATGCTTGGCCATCATCAAATACATTAAACTAAGTCATAATATAATTGCTATACATGAACCTAGGTTAACTCAGTGCATATGAAACAAAAAATGCTTTGCCAGCTTCATTTGAACACAGTCTACACAAAACAAAACACTTTTTTTTATGTTAATTCATTCAATGCATGGTCCACCATAGTGGACTTGTCATAATACCTCAAAAACCTTGCTGTCAAACACGGAAATGGTTCCAATCATCTTTCCAGCATTCATTTTGCACATACTGAATTTTACAAACACTTCAAATGAAGTATGTGTTTGGTGTAGTCTTACCTTGGCGTTACATTTTGATAACAGTGTAATTCTGTCTTGGTCAAGGTGAGTTTTATCAGTATATTCACCTCCATTTACTCCCCAAATATTTAAATGCTAATTAGTAACAGAAAATACCTCAGCAAGACTACGAATTTGAGCGTCATCTTTAGCCGACACTGTCAGCCAGGGGCGCAACTTTGGTTTTAGAGGTGTGGGGGATATCATGTTTTGGGGGTATGATATTTGTATGTCTAATTTTCTCACTCATCATTATTCATGATTCATCTGGATTATCTGTAATCATGGTAGCATCCACAATGTAGAAGTGTTTGGAAACATATATTCTTATTTACAGTAAAAAAGTGACTCCAAAATAACACAATACATTATTTACTATTAATTTATATTGGGCACAAAATAATCTAAAACACAACAAAAACAAACAGCAAAATGTGTAGTGTCACGACCTTGGTGTAGTCATTGCATGCTATGAATGTGGGACCAAATATTTTTTTTTTACTACTATAATGCACATACAAGTGAATTGATTCCAATACTTTTGCTCCCACAAAATGGGGGGACTATGTACATAAATTGCTGTAAATTCTAAACGGTTGAAAACAGCCTCAAATTAAAGTATGAACTTTGATTGATTTCAAATACAAAGTTGAAGTACAGAGCCTAAAGAAGATAAAACATGTTTCGCTGTCCCAATAATTACAGGGCACTGTAATTCATATCATAGGCCTAATAGTACTGTAGAGCTCTTTTTACTTGCACACAATATAGCTGGGTCACCACATCCTGCCTCTAGCAGTCCACCGCCCTGCAGCGCCCCAACCCAACACAGCACATTTAGCTTTAGGGTCTTAGTGAAACATTCATTATTGAATTCAGGTGTTAGGCCAAGGCCAAAGGGACAACCAACAGTACGGCAGACCCCCAGGGCCAGGACTGAGCGGCCCAGCAGCATAAATAGGTATCTCCCTGACAAGGTCATGTTGTCAATACACTCCTTTTGTTGTACAATATTCCATATAAGTCATCCATACTATATAAAAGTTGCACAGTATACCTTTAGTCTTGTAATAAATCAAATCTAGTGATACATAACTTGACATTTCTGCCATCCATTGTGACATTATGGGAAGACAAATAACCTTACAATGAATTCCAATGCATTTCTTAACCGTTATAAATGCTTGGTTACACTGTTTCTTCTGACAACAGTCTCCAGTATCAACATTTCCAAGCAAAACAAAAAGAGGGAGAAGGGATAATCTGTAGACATGCTGAGATGAAAAAAATAATAATAATTCAGCCAGCCTTCACATATGTCCCCTTTTGTGTTTTACACTTCTAGCAGAGGAATTACATTTCTCAGTGCATGATATTCAGTTCAGAGATTTGAATCAGCAAGCGTTTGGTTATTGGCCCTTAACCACTAGGCTACCTGTCTGAGATTATATGAACATGACGGCATTCAAACATATCTGTATCCATTCATCATCATCATCATCAATAGTGTCTCCCAGGTCTTCCTCACATTTTTGTTTTACATGTTTTGTGTCATCGGGAAAAGCCTCTATCAACTTTAGAGGTTTGTCAGACTGCCTTAAAAAGTTTCAATCTTTGAAGCTTCTGGCTTGTCCAGTGTTTGCTGCACAGAGAATACAGTGTTGCATCTGCAAAAGTTCACCTCAGCACTTTCACAGACTGGTCTTCCCTGGTTGCCTGACCCTGCTGAGACCCTGTCACCATCCATTCCATCAACTCAAGATGGAATGTTATATCCATTTACTGGTTGTTATAATATACTGCAAAATTCACCTGAACTCCGTAGACTGGTCTTCCCTGGCTGTCTGACCCTGCTGGGACACCTGTCACCTGCTAAGACATGATGAGCATAGTGCTGTGTACTGACTGTGCACCATGACAGTGAAGCCAATAGAGCTGTTTATACCAACTGTGTCAGTGTCAAAAGTAGGGAATTAGCTAGGGAAACTAACAGATCAACAACGTTACATTGCTATACAGACTTTAATAAAAAATGACATTGCGCTGTCAAAAACATCAGAGTATCAGTCTTCAATCGTTTGGCCACTGGTTTCATTCAGGTCTAGTGTGATTGAGACAAAACTAATAGCTAGCTAATTAACTCACTAACTTTAGCTTATGTTAGCCAACTTTTGGCTAGCTCTAAATATCAACTGGCGAAAACTAGCCAAGTTAATTTCCTTCTGTTGACACACGACAAAACAAGCTACAAAACATTTCCATACACACAACAACTGTTAGATACGGCTGCCTTTCAGATAAAGCTGAAATGGCTGTGGTAAATACTAGCTAGCTAGTTCATTCAGTTCAGACAGAACTTCAGTTGAGAGGTGATGGAACATGTAATGCATTAGCTTAATTTAAATGTCAGTTGCATTACTAACTCAGCACTGGGAATATATATATTTTCAAACATCCGTTTGTCAAATAAAGAGTAGTCAGTTTCTGCTATGCTTGCTTTTACAACTCAGAGAAAAAGCAACAGCTGCCTCTGTTCGCATGCTCTGTGGTGTCTGCTCGGTCCTAAATCATGCCATCTGATACCGCCAAACAACCTACCCGACCGCTCTGAGGTATCCGCACGGTTCAAAATAATGTTCAGAATGTGGAGTCATGCCCCCCTATCTCCGATGAAAGATGTGCCCCTGCTGACAGCTACCGTTCACCAGTGCAATCATAGACCTTCTGTGCCCAATCCATGATGAATTGATGTGCTGTATTGAAATGAAATGAATAAAGTATTGACTCTTCTTACATCACTTTTCTCTGTTTTAGCTAGCCACTGACTACACATTGGCTAGCCAGTTAGCAGAGCAGTAGATCAAAACAATTATTTTGTTTTACTTAGCCTAGATAATTGTTTGTACAGTATGTCGACTTTGTTGTCTATTTCAGACCTTATGGAATTTTGATGAGGATAAGAGCATTAAAAGGGGAGAAGATCGCATTTTTCCAAATTTTGTTACGTTATCAAATTTTATTTGTCACATACACATGGTTAGCAGATGTTAATGCGAGTGTAGCGAAATGCTTGTGCTTCTAGTTCCGACAATGCAGTGATAACCAACAAGTAATCTAACTAACAATTCCAAAACTACTGTCTTATACACAGTGTAAGGGGATAAAGAATATGTACATAAGGATATATGAATGAGTGATGGTACAGAGCAGCATACAGTAGATGGTATCGAGTACAGTATATACATATGAGATGAGTATGTAGACAAAGTAAACAAAGTGGCATAGTTAAAGTGGCTAGTGATACATGTATTACATAAGGATGCAGTCGATGATGTAGAGTACAGTATATACGTATGCATATGAGATGAATAATGTAGGGTAAGTAACATTATATAAGGTAGCATTGTTTAAAGTGGCTAGTGATATATTTACATCATTTCCCATCAATTCCCATTATTAAAGTGGCTGGAGTTGGGTCAGTGTCAATGACAGTGTGTTGGCAGCAGCCACTCAATGTTAGTGGTGGCTGTTTAACAGTCTGATGGCCTTGAGATAGAAGCTGTTTTTCAGTCTCTCGGTCCCAGCTTTGATGCACCTGTACTGACCTTGCCTTCTGGATGATAGCGGGGTGAACAGGCAGTGGTTCGGGTGGTTGATGTCCTTGATGATCTTTATGGCCTTCCTGTAACATCAGGTGGTGTAGGTGTCCTGGAGGGCAGGTAGTTTGCCCCCGGTGATGCGTTGTGCAGTCCTCACTACCCTCTGGAGAGCCTTACGGTTGAGGGCGGAGCAGTTGCCGTACCAGGCGGTGATAAAAAGGAATTTAAAAAAAATTCTCATCAATCTACATACAATACCCCATAATGACAAAATGAAAACATTTTGCAAATGTATTACAAATAACAGAAATACCTTATTTACATAAATATTCACCCTTTGCTATGAGACCCGAAATTGAGCTCAGGTGCATCTGTTTCCATTGACCATCCTTGAAATGTTTTTACAACTTGATTGGAGTCCACCTGTGGTAAAATGCAATTGATTGAACATGATTTGGAACGGCACACACCTGTCTATATAAGGTCCCACAGTTGACAGTGCATGTCAGAGCAAAAACCAAGCCATGAGGTCAAAGGAACTGTCCGTAGAGCTCAGAGACAGGATTCTGTCGAGGCACAGATCTGAGGAAGGGGTACCAAAACATTTCGGCAGCATTGATGGTCGCTAATAATATATTGGCCTCCATAATTCTTAAATAGAAGAAGTTTGAAACCACCAAGACTCGTCCTAGAGCTGGCCACCCAGCCAAACTGAGCATTTGGGGGAGAAGGGCCTTGGTCAGGGAGGTGACCAAGAACCCAATGGTCACTCTGACAGAGCTCCAGAGTTCCTCTGTGAGATGGTAGAACCTTCCAGAAGAACAACAATCTTTGCAGCACTCCACCATTCAGATCTTTATGGTAGAGCGGCCAGGCAGAAGCCCCTCCTCAGTAAAAGACACATGACAGGCCGCTTGGAGTTTACCAAAAGGCACCTAAAGGACTCTCAGACCATGAGAAACAAGATTCTCTGGTCTGATGAAATCAAGCTTGAACTCTGTGGCTTCAATGCCAAGCGTCATGTCTGGAGGAAACCTGGCACCATCCCTACGGTGAAGCATGGTGGTGGCAGCATCATGCTTTGGGGATGTTTTTCAGCTGCAGGGACTGGGAGACTAGTCAGGATCGAGGGAAAGATGAACAGAGAAGTACAGAGAGAGAAAACCTCCTCCAGAGTGCTCAGGACCTCAGACTGAGACAAAGGATCACCTTCCAACATGACAATGACCCAAAGCCAAGACAATGCAGGAGTGGCATCGGGACACGTCTCTGAATGCCCTTTAGTGGCAGAACGAACATCTCTAGAGAGACCTGAAAATAGCTGTGCAGCGACACCCCCATCCAACCTGAGAGCTTGAGAGGATCTGCAGAGAAGAATGGGAGAACCCCAACAGATACAGGTGTGACAATCTTGTAGCTTCATACTCAAGAAGACTCAAGGCTGTAGTTTCTGCCAAAGCTGCTGAAACAAAGTATTAAGTAAAGGGTATTTTTCATTTTTTATTTATTTGTAATACATTTGATAAATTGTATAAAAACCTGTTTTTGCTTTTTCAATATGGGGTATTGTGTGTAGATTGATAAGGGAAAAAACTATTTTATCAAATTTAGAATAAGGCTGTAATGTAACAAAATGTGGAAAAAGTTAAGGGGTCTGAATACTTTCCAAATGAACTGTAAGTCTAGCCATGTGGAGAAGTGCAGCTATAGTGAGGGGAAACCTACCGGTTTGGTCAGGGCCAGCATGAGGGTTAAAGTTTATCCTGTCGGTGAATGTAGCTATTAAGTTAAGTTTGAGCATCATAGCAATACAATGTTTTCTATACAGCTGTCAACATTCTACAAGGAAAGAGACACTTATAAAATTATATATTAATTAACCAGATTACCCCAGATACCAGACTTAAATGAGTGACTGTTGTCATTGATGATAATGATTTTTTAAATTTTTTAAAAATCTATTGACATTCAGAATTATTGACTTTGTTCAGACATCCAGTTTTGGGTTGAATGTAGGCACACTTGATTACCGGGATTTGCCAAGATTTACTGCCAAAAAACAAATTAAATCAGATTTTATTGGTCACATACACATATATAGCAGATGTTATTGCGGGTGTAGTGAAATGCTGGTGTTCCTATCTCCAACAGTGCAGTAGTATCTAACAATTCACAACAATATGCACAAATCTAAAAGTAAAGAATGGAATTAAGAAATATATAAATATTAGGAGGAGCAATGTCAGAGTGGCATTGAGTAAAATACAGTAGAGTAGAAAACAGAATATACTGTACATATGAGATGAGTAAAGCAGTACGTAAACATTATTATTGTGACCAGGGATTCCATGTCTATGTATATAGAGCAGCAGCCTCTAAGGTGCAGTGTTGAGTAATCCGGTGGTAGCCGGCTAGTGATGGCTATTTAACAGTCTGATGGCCTTGAGATAGAAGCTGATTTTCAATCTCTCTGTTCCAGGTTTGATGCAGGCGAAGCGGGTGAAGAAAGTGTTTATCTTGTCCAGAAGCAAGACTTCGGTGTCCGCGACATGGCTGGTTTCCCTTTGTAATCTGTGATTGTCTGTAGACCTTCCTTGCCACATACGTCTCGTGTCTGAGCCATTGAATTACGACTCCACTTTGTCTCTATACTGACGTTTTGCCTGTTTGATTGCCTTACAGAGGGAATAACTACACTGTTTGTATTCAACCATTTTCCCAGTCACCTTGCCATGGTTAAATGAGGTTGTTCACGCTTTCAGTTTTGTGCGAAAGCTGCCATCTATCCACGGTTTGTGGTTTGGGTAGGTTTTAATAGGCACAGTGGGAACAACATCCCCATACACTTCCTGATGAACTCAGTCACCGTGTCCGTGTACACATTAATATTATTCTCAGAGGCAACCTGGAACACATCCCAGTCTGCGTGATCAAAACAATCTTGAAGCATGGTCAGACCAGCGCTGCCTATAGGAAGGGAGGAGAAAAAGGGAGTTGTGATCTGATTTGCCAAAGGGAGGGCGGGGAAGGGCAAGTAACAGTGGTCAAGTGTTTTTGCAGCGTGAGTACTACAGTCAATGTGTTGATAGAACTCCACCCGGCACAGCCAGAAGAGGACTGGTCACCCCTCATAGCCTGGTTCCTCGCTAGGTTTCTTCCTAGGTTCCGGCCTTTCTAGGGAGTTTGTCTTAGCCACCGTGCTTCTACACCTGCATCGCTTGCTGTTTGGGGTTTTAGACTGGGTTTCTGAACAGCACGTTGTGACATCAGCTGATGTAAAAAGGGCTTTATAAATAAATATGATTTATTGACTTCGGTACTGTTTTCCTCAAATTTGCTTTGTTAATTAATAACTTCTTATGGCTGGGGGCAGTATTGAGTAACTTGGATGAATAAGGTTACTCAGTCCCAGTTGCTAATATATGCATATTATTAGTATATTTGGATAGAAAACAATCTGAAGTTTCTAAAACTGTTTGAATGATGTCTGTGAGTATAACATAACTCATATGGCAGGCAAAAACCTGAGAAAAAAATCCAACCAGGAAGTGGGAAATCTGAGGTTGGTCGTTTTTCCAACTCATTCCATATTGAAGATACAGTGGGATATTGGTCATGTTGCACTTCCTAAGGCTTCCACAATATGTCAACAGTCTTTAGAAACTTGTTTGAGGCTTCTGCTGTAAAGGAGGGGGTCATTAGGGCTCTTTGAGTCAGTGGTCTGGCAGAGTGCCACAAGCTCGTGACGCTCGTTCACATGAGGTAGCTCGCGTTCCATTGTTTTTCTACAGACAAAGGAATTCTCCGGTTGGAACACTATTGCAGATTTATGTTAAAAACATCCTAAAGATTGATTCTATACATCGTTTGACATGTTTCTACGGACTGTAACGGAACATTTTGACATTTCGTCTGCTCCTAGTAAATGCGCTTCGTGAGTTTGGATTTGTTTACAATACATGCTAACAAAAGTAGCTATTTGTCATAAATGATGGACATTATCGAACAAAACAAACATTTATTGTGGAACTGGGATTCCTGGGAGTGCATTCTGATGAAGATCATAACGCACCAATGTATACTGACAATTTTTTATATAAATATGAACTTTATCGAAAAAAACATACATGTATTGTGTAACATGAAGTCCTATGAGTGTCATCTGATGAAGATCATCGAAGGTTAGTGATTAATTCTCTCTCTATTTCTGATTTTTGTAACTCCTCTCTTTGGCTGGAAAAATGGCTGTGTTTTTCTGTGACTTGGCTCTGACCGAACATAATCGTTTGTGGTGCTTTCACCATAAAGCCTATTTGAAATCGGTCACTGTTGTGGGATTAACAAGAAGTGTATCTTTAAAATGGTGTGAAATACATCTATGTTTGAGGAATTTTAATTATGGGATTTCTGTTGTTTTGAATTTGGCGCCCTGCACTTTCACTGGCTGTTGGCAAAATCAAATCAAATCCAATTTTATTTGTCACATACACATGGTTAGCAGATGTTAATGCGAGTGTAGCAAAATGCTTGTGCTTCTAGTTCCGACAATGCAGTAATAAGCAACAAGTAATCAAGCTAACAATTCCAAAACTACTACCTTATAGACACAAGTGTAAGGGGATAAAGAATATGTACATAAAGATATATGAATGAGTGATAGTACAGAGCGGCATAGGCAAGATACAGTAGATGGTATTGAGTGCAGTATATACATATGAGATGAGTATGTAAACAAAGTGGCATAGTTAAAGTGGCTAGTGATACATGTATTACATAAAGATGCTGTAGATGATCTAGAGTACAGTATATATGTATACATATGAGATGAATAATGTAGGGTATGTAAACATTATATTAGGTAGCATTGTTTAAAGTGGATAGTGATATATTTTACATAATTTCCCATTATTAAAGTGGCTGGAGTTGAGTCAGTGTGTTGGCAGCAGCCACTCAATGTTAGTGGTGGCTGTTTAACAGTCTGATGGCCTTGAGATAGAAGCTGTTTTTCAGTCTCTCGGTCCCAGATTTGATGCACCTGTACTGACCTCGCCTTCTGGATGATAGCGGGGTGAACAGGCAGTGGCTCGGGTGGTTGTTATCCTTGATGATCTTTATGGCCTTCCTGTGACATCGGGTGGTGTAGGTGTCCTGGAGGGCAGGTAGTTTTCCCCCGGTGATGCGTTGTGCAGACCTCACTACCCTCTGGAGAGCCTTACGGTTGTGGGCGGAGCAGTTGCCGTACCAGGTGGTGATACAGCCCGATAGGATGCTCTCGATTGTGCATCTGTAGAAGTTTGTCTGTAGAAGTTTGTGAGTGCTTTTGGTGACAAGCCGAATTTCTTCAGCCTCCTGAGGTTGAAGAGGCGCTGCTGCGCCTTCTTCACGATGCTGTCTGTGTGGGTGGACCAATTCAGTTTGTCTGTGATGTGTACGCCGAGGAACTTAAAACTTACTACCCTCTCCACTACTGTTCCATCAATGTGGATAGGGGGGTGTTCCCTCTGCTGTTTCCTGATGTCCACAATCATCTCCTTAGTTTTGTTGACGTTGAGTGTGAGGTTATGGGTGAACAGGGAGTACAGGAGAGGGCTCAGAACGCACCCTTGTGGGGCCCCAGTGTTGAGGATCAGCGGGGTGGAGATGTTGTTGCCTACCCTCACCACCTGGGGGCGGCCCGTCAGGAAGTCCAGTACGCAGTTGCACAGGGCGGGGTCAAGACCCAGGGTCTCGAGCTTGATATCGATCCCGTTCACGGGATCTCAGCCCTAAGAAGTTTTAAAATCCCCAGCTACAATAAATGCGGCCTCAGGATATGTGGTTTCCAGTTTGTACAAAGTCCACTGTAGTTCCTTGAGGGCTGTCGTGGTTCGGCTTGAGGAGGAATATACACGACTGTGACTATAACCAAAGATAATTATTTTGTGAGGTAATACAGTCTGAATTTGATTGTGAGGTATTCTAGGTCAGGTGAACAAAAGGACTTGCGTTTCTATATGTTATCACAATCACACTATCAGTAGTTAATCATGAAACATACACCACCGCCTTTCTTCTTCCCGGTGAGTTCTTTATTCCTGTCTGTACTGAGAACCCAGCTGGCTGTATGGACGGGGACAGTATATCCCGAGAGATGAATGATTCCGTAAAACAGATAATGTTATGGTCTCTGATGTCTCTCTGGAAGGACATCCTCTCCCTGAGCTTGTCTACTTTATTGTCCAGAGACTGAACATTAGCGAGTAATATACTCTGAAGCGGTGGATGGTGTGCACGCCTCCTGAGTCGGATTAGAAGTCCACTCCAAATACCTCTTCTCCGCCGGCATCTTGGAACCGCCTCTGGCGTAAATTCAATTGCCCTGGGGGGTACGAACAAAGGATATAATTCGGGAAAGTCGTATTCCTGGTCATAATGCTGGTGAGTTAACGCTGCTCTAATATCCAAAAGTTATTTCCTGTTGTATGTAATAACACAAAAAACTTTTGGGGCTCATAATGTAAGAAATAATACACTGAAAAACAAAATACTGCAAAGTTTCTTAGGAGCTAAAGTAGAGCTGCCATGTCTGTTGGCACCATCTGAAAAATAACAGCGAGAAACCGGTAAATTATAATAAATTATTTATAGGAAGTGCATTAAGTGAAATGGAACTGTAAAATGATATGCAATGTCTAAATCTGGCTTGTCTATGGCCTTCTCTCTGCCTGACCAATCATCAATACTCAGGGTGTGTACATACAGCCCATTTCAGCATGGAGCACAGTTCACAATGCATGTAGACCTATCATCTCATAATGGTAACTTTTTTTCTTGTGACAGGTAGGCCGACATTCGCTCCAGCATAGCCTATGCTACGGTAATATAAGGACCGAGTGCGCTTCTAATTAACACGTCTCCATCTGGCTTTCGGTGGTCACCTTGTTTTTTTAATGTAAAGATATACTGAGCAAAAATGTATATGCAACAGTTTCAAAGATTTTACTGAGATACAGACATTTCATTGATGCTTCTTCATTGTGTGGACCACCAAAGCCTCCATCACCATCACCATCACCATCCAGCGTGATAACCTCTGGCAGACTCATATTGCTGGAGATGAGGCGTTTTTCAAGGACCACATGTTCCCAAAGTTGGCACTGCAACAGTGAACATTTGTAAATATCTTATAGTTTATGCACATAAATCAGTTATCAGTTTTATTCCAATCAGTTTTTTGGGGGGCACTGGATCAGCTTTCTCGGGACGCCTCCTGTCAGTACCAACTGACAGTAATTCACACAAACACTATGCTCCCAGAATAGGTTATATTACATACAATTTATGCTCAAAGCAGCCAACTAAAGTAATGTAGTTAACTTTATCATGGGCACAGTGGGAATTTATATCTGTGACGTTCAAATCATTTCTTACCCCACATCTTACCCACTGAAGGCCCCAGTCATCCCTGCCTGTACGTGGCATTGCTGAAAAATAAGTGAACAATGAATAAAGATCATACAGAAATAATAACCTCCTAGAATATATTATATTACATTCAAGTTTTGCTCAAAGCGGCCACTGTAGTTCATCTCTGCACAGTATGTTAGTTTGTCAGCTAACGAGCCAGCCAGTTTAACTGGAATTATTAACTGAAAGTATTTACATTTTACTGACAATATTTAATATTAAGTGCCAACATCAAAGCAAGCAACATAAAAGCAAAAGGCTACCTGCTATTCCAGCATCTGGCATCATCCCACGTGCCTGGAACTTCAATGTTTCCATTGAACTCCAAATAAGTAAGTAGAGTTGGTTAGGACACAGCCTTTGAAAATCATCTGGAATGCTTAACCCTTGTGTGGTTTTTCGGGTCTGTGGGACACATTTTCAATGTTTACTCAAATAAAAATTATTCTATTAAATATTTGTTTCAACTTGACACTCATTTTCTGTGAAGAACATGTAAAAAAATTAAAATAATTTAGTGCACACTGTGCACCCCCCTATACATTTTTATTAAATATGTGGTGTTCGGGTCCACTGGACCCAAGGGTAATAAAATAGTGGAAAAGTGTGTGTGTAGGTGAAAACAAGTAAAAATGAAACAAAAAAGGTTTGCTGTTTGCCTTTACTTTGTCTTCCTCCTCCCTGATCCTGCTGTTTCAACATAGCACCATAGTCTGTCTCCCTGTCTCCCGCTTTTATCACACTCGTTACCCTTTGTAGTGTGTGAAACTACACAGTATCTTGCGGGAACCTGCACAATGTTACTTTGGAAGGTTAAGCATTTTCCAAATATGAGGATCATGTCTCTGTCAATTCAGAGTCTGACAGTGAGTTGGAAGAAGAGGATGAGATTGACCCTCAGCCAGCCCTGGGATGGCCCGTCAGCAGCCAACACCAGAACCAGCCCGCCAGCAGCCTGCACGAGGAGAAATATGAATGTAAAAAAAAAAAAAAAAATTAATGGTCTTCTTGACCCAGAATGGCTGCCAATGTGATAAGGATGCAAACAGGGCCGACGCGGATGGCAGTTACTCATGTGCAGGACATAAAGTCTTCTATTGAACTGTTCATCCCAGACACCATCCAGAAAATCATTCTGGACTGCATTCATTTGGAGGGAAGGAGTGTTTTTGGAGAGATGGACCAAACTCATTTACATGCATACTTTGGGGCTCTTATTCTTGCTGGTTTTCAGATCCAATGGGGAATCCACAGAATCCCTGTGGGATGCAGAAACTGGCAGAGAACTTTTCCGTGCAACAATGTCTATTTCCAGGATTCTCCGGTTCGTTAACCGAGACACCAGACCAGCTTGGCGGCAGAGACAAGCTAGCTGCAATCAGGTCAGTGTGGGAGAAGTGGGTGGTCTGACTCCCCTTTTTACAATACTGGGCCCAATGTTACTGTTGAGGAGCAGCTTATGCCATTTAGGGGCCGCTGCCCTTTCAGGTAGTACATACCGTCTAAACCCGCAACATATGGAATCAAGATCTGGGCTCCCGGTGATGCTGCTTCATCATATGCGTGGAACTTGCAAGTATATACGGGGAAGGCAAATAGAGGAGCCCCAGAGAAGAACCAAGGGATGTGGGTTGTCTTTGTATCTGGATGGCATTGAACCCAGATTGGGACAGAGGGAAGCACCAGAGGATACGTCTCTTTCTTGAGAAGCTAGGCAAGGCATTGGTAAGACCTCAAATCCAGAGGAGGCAACATATTCCAAGGAACCCAGCTTCTGCAGCCATCGTGAGGAGGATTCAGGAGGAGATTGCTGGGGCACCATCCATCCGACCAACAGAACTCCAATACTGGAAGTAAGTGTGAGTTATGTTGTTGCATGTGTGTGTGTCTAACTCTCCTACCTTGGCCTGCTGTAACTATATATGTGAATGAGTGAGATGTTAGTAAAATTCCTGAATTAAGTGATTTCATCATTCTAGAATGCAGCCATTAGCAACAAGAAGAAGCGCTGGAATGTGTGTGGACCCAAGAAAGACAGAACGACAGTATGCATGCATCAAGTGCAAGGAATACATTTGCAACACACACACAGTAAAACTCTGTCCCTCATGTGGTGTGTAGACCAGCTTTCATTTGTGTTCAATGGGGCTCATTTATCATTTCCATAAAATACTGTATGTAAAATTTGACCTTCCAATTTGTTCAGTTCAAAGCAATAAACATCAATAGTGTTGAAAACCTTGTTTAAAATATATATATTGAAGATAAACATGATTTACTCCACCCATGTCTTGATTACAATTGATTAAAAAATAATAATAGTATATCACATTTTTTTTTTTTTTAATTGTGCTTTTATTGATAAATGTGATCTAGCAGAGGTAAATGGCAAATATTAACAATCTTTTTTGTTGTTGTCTATATTGCTTGTAATTGATATAAGTCAACATGTAAGTATTAAGTATGAAGTATTTTTATGTAAATTGTTATGGCTGTATCGTTTTAAAAACCCGATAATGTTGTGGGTCCATCAGAACATTGGGTGAATAACAAAAACATGAACACCACACAAACGTTAACTAGAGAGATAGAGAGAGAGAGAGTACATCTAAGAATGGGAGAGCCATCACTACTAGCAGATCTCCTGGCTGGGGGTGGCGTTGATCATACACTGCTTTTCGTGGGGTGAGCCCGACGTTGCGCATGTCACGCCTCATGTCTAAAACAAGGAGAAAAGGGGACATAAAGGCCAATTTTTTACTACTCTGTCCGGCTAATTTGGCACATTGTCGACTAGCTCAGTCTGAAAAGTACTAGACTCAGGCAAGCTTCACTTCCATCCCTGCTGACATGTATAACTGACTACTGGTTATTTGATTAGCCATGTACAACAGATGCACTCATGGAACAAAACCACTTCTGTGTTTTATATGAGGAAAACACTGAGCCCACAAGTCCTTTGTGAGCTAGCTAACTTTAGCTAATGTAGCTGCCTAGCCAACCAAGGTGCCTAACTAGTGATATTTACCTCGCTAGCTAGTTAACATTAGCTCACCGTTGATGTAGTCAGACATGATAACTTACCAACTATCCTTTTCATGGTGCCTGCCTAACGTTAGCTAGCAAGTCTGACTACATGAACGGTGGGTTAACATTAACTAGCTACAGTAGCTAAATATCCCTTCCCTGGTGGGATAGCATAACACCGTGTGAAAAGGTATGACTACACAAACTGTGAACTAATGTTAACTAGCTGGCTAGCCCACTAAAGACTAGCTCACTATGCTAGCCTATGTTGGTTTTCTTTTTACTTGAAAGGAAGATAACTATTCAGTGGTTATCTAGCAAATTTGTATAAGCACCAAGCTAACCACATCTTTTGACCTAATCAAAATAAATTGCTAGCAAACAGGGCTTACCTTATCACTCGGTTCCAGCGATGCTTTACAGAGGTCGGAAAACCATGAAATGCATATGAGGTTAATCGGAGCAGTTGTTACACTCCGGTACATAAGCACAGAACCATTCTTGCTTCTGATCAATGGAGACACCTAAGGTTAGCTAGTTAGTTATAAAAGTAGGTCATTTGAAAGATGCTAAACAACAATACACACAACAAACACTCAAAATCAATTATTTAAACAAAACACTACAAAGGCTAGAATATTTACTAGTTATTCTATTTGCCTTTACTTGCTACGTTCCATGCTACTTGTTGCCATGAGTTTGCATAGAGAAATGTGGAGGTTTGGGGGGGATTACAGGCAAATATATTTATAAAAGTTACCTTGTCCGGGAGACATGGTTATCAAGCCAGGGTAAGCTTACACGAATCACATACCTTAAATGAAGTAATTCTAAAATCCCCTATGGAAAAATGAATGTTGGAAAAATAATTGGGACCATTTCCCTGTTTGACCGCTAGGTTTCATGGCTATTATGACTATCTGTCATGGAGGAAGTAATTTCTCCATACCACCATAGGTTTCAGATGTGGCCTAAGAGCTCTTACTGGAGGGGGGCTTGGGGGAGAATGGGGATATTCTGGAAATGAGGTGTGTTGAGAGAAATGGTTTGGGGAGGGAGTGTCCCCTCTAAGAGACAAGCAATATAAACTCACACAGAACTATGGTGTGGGAGACAAGAACCAGTTTCACAAAGTTTCCATCAGCAATGAAAGACCACTAAATGCATGGCTTCATGTCTGAGAGTGCATATTCAATGAACATTGTAATGTACCCAATGTTATAAAGGTACTTTGATATTACATTACTTAGGCATGTCAGTCAATGCTTTCCACAGAATGTTGGTTGATCCAGTGGTTATTCATTCTGAAGTATATAATTATAGAGCTGATTTGAATTGTACCAGTTTAATTGCACCAACATTGGCTTATTGAGGTTAGGCAACAGCATAACTAGGCCAAGTTCCTCACTATACATCACTTTGGATAACTTGCTAAATCACCAAATGAGGAAAATAGACAGATAGGAGCCTTGACATAAAAAAAACAATATACAGAGGAATTGCCTCTTTACAGTGCAGCAAGACAGATCTGTCTTTTTACAGTACAATGAAATATGGAAAAAACAGCGCTGGACATATTCAACCCTTAAGAGCAACCCTTTAAGTAATAATGACAGTGAGAAAAGTAGTGCATAATTGAAAATACTGATCAATTATGGATGATTAGAAAAGCTTTTAAATGCGCAATGGGAGGGGGAAGGGGATGAGACTAGCTATATAAACAGAACATGAAGAACAGAGTAATTGGAAAAACAGAGAAAAGTCCATTTGACATAAAGAAAACAGATTGAACTAGTGAACGAACCAATAGGATAGGACACATCTTGTGTCATGACATGTCATCAAAACATCTACGTAGAAGTCATGCATTGGTTTAGGAGAGACATGACTCTTTTGTGCTTTTCAAGGCCACTAATATGTCTTTAAAATAGCTCATATTTTTGATCATTTCTTTTAATCTCTTTTGATTGAGGATTTCCTCTTTGTCAACCTTTGGTCTGCACGTCCACTCCGATAACTCATTTTCAATGCGATCTAAAAGATGACAGGTCTCTCTCTCAATATCCCACTGCCCCAGGGCAGTGATTGGGGACATTGCCCTGTGTAGGGTGCTGTCTTTTGGATGGGACATTAAACGGGTGTCCTGACTCTGTGGTTACTAAAGATCCCATGGCACTTATTGTAAGAGTAGGGGTGTTAACCCAGGTGCCCTGGCTAAATTCCCAATCTGGCCCTCATACCATCATGGTCACCTAATCATCCCTGCTTTGAGCTCCCGAGTGGTGCAGCGGTCTATTGGGGGCCCAATAGGTTTGGCCGGTGTAGGCTGTCATTGTAAATAAGAATTTGTTCTTAACTTACTTAACTAGTACATTTTTTATATTTTTTAAACACAATTGTCTCATTCATCCCCCCTCCTCTCCCCTGTAACTATTCCCCCGGTTGTTGCTGTAAATGAGAATGTGTTCTCACTCAACTTACCTGGTAAAATAAAGGATAAATAAAAAATAAACTGAAATAACTGAATGAAACCAACTATAAACACAAGCCATTTTGAAACTGGATTTGTGTGTGTTGGAGTTCGTCCCAACAATGCATTTGAATGGGGATGTAGCTGTATTGTGTCACACAGTCATAATTGATCAATGTATTTTTAATCTTCCTAAGGGAAACCATTTCCAGCTCACTGATGTGGAAAAACATTTTCTATTCTACGTTTACTGTGACCCCAACACAATGTTATACAGAGCACCGTATTGTTTTAATGCAACATTTGGGTATTTCTTTAAAACAATGGACATTGACTGCCGTGTTAAATGGTTAAACTGTGCCTCCCGGACAGTCAGCATCATGCATCTTTTCACCTCTGAAGTGATTCCACTTGATTTATATGACAAGCCTTTAACCCTTCACGTGCCTGCTCATCACCAGAATACACCCAAGGGCATACAGGACCAAATCTGATTCTCTGTCTTTGACGGGTTCAACGACAATGTGCTCCTACAAATCAAATGTAGTTATGTCCCTGTTTGGGGACAAGGACCAACAACACAAGGTCAACAGGGTTATATGGGATATTGCATTTTGTTGTATGGTCTATGTAGACAAGATCTAGATCTTTGGTGACCTGCTTATTGCATGAGCTACACCATCCATAACAACATTAGGTAACTGAGATTCCATCTTTGGAAATTACACAAGAAGTTGATAGGCTTTTTACCACATCAAAAGTCCACTTCAAGACAACTTGACTAAGCACTGGTTTCTGTGTCCAATAAAACAACTGCACTGTGTGCTCTTATGTTATGATGTCGACAAGCCATAATGAACAGTTGTCTCCACCTGCAGTGAGCACTCATCTCCTTTTGACTATTGGTGATGTGTGTTGTTTGATGTGTATTTTGCACTATATTTGAATTACATTTTTATTTTATCCCATCCCAGCATCCCCGCAGGAGGTCTTTTGGTAGGCCATCATTGTAAATAAGAATGTGTTCTTAAACTGATTTGCTTAGATAAATAAACGTTCAATAAAATTAAAATTGGTTTGTGTGTGCATGGCGCCATCTCCTGGTAACAGATGGTCTTACAGGGTGATTTCTAATATGTGTATTATTACATTTTATTTGGTTAAAACAGTGAAAGATAATAAAGAACCGAGAATGTCCATGAGAATGTTTATACAAGGAGGATGACATCACCCAGCAAACAGAACTCTGACATACTGTATCTAATTAAAGATCATGTTGATCTATTGATATCCCCATACCCCACAAAGGCCAAATCAAATTACAATACCTGACTTTTTATAACATAGATCAGAATATAATGAAAACATGTATCAGTAGAATGAAATTCAGAGGAATTACACCCCGATAGTAACCTTGTACAACCGTCTAGAAGTCTTGTGGGTTTACATTCTGCAGCGGTAAATGGTCTGGTAATACTAGGCTACCTGTTTATGGGTTGAAACCAATATAGTTTATGGTCTTGATCTTATTTGAACTGTACCTCTATGTTATTGCATCACATTGTGTGTATATTACTTGTTGTGTGTATGTACTGACATGTATGTGTAACTGATAGATGTACACACACACACACACACACACTTTTAAATGTATGTACATTGTCAAGTCTTTTGTCTGTAATGCATTTTTTGTTATGTGTCGGATCCCAGTAAGACTAGCTGTCACCATTGTCGTCTGCTAATGGGGATCGTAATAAATGAAAATGTTTACATTAAAACAGTGAACCTGGCATGCCGTGGAATGTGCAGCCAGATCCTGCTAATGATTTGAGTATAACATTTATAAAAACATGTCATCACTAGGCCTGCAGAAGATTCAGGTGGCATCCTATTTTGACAATAACGCTGCAGGAAATATCTTGAGAGTGGGACTCAAACCTATGATCTTGCATCTGTTAGTCCAAACAGCTAAAGATATTATGAAAGGAGGTCGTAACTGCTTAGTTGCTGGTGTTGTACATACACTATGTATACAAAAGTTATGTGGACACCTCTTCAAATCAGTGGATTTGGCTATTTCAGCCACACCCATTTCTGACAGGTGTATAAAATCTAGCATAGAGCCATGCAATCTCCATAGACACATTAACAGTAGAATGGCCTTACTGAAGAGCTCAGTCACTTTTTCCACATGGCACCATCATAGGATGCCACTTTTCCAACAAGTCAGTTCATCAAATTTCTGCCCTGCTGGAGCTGCCCAAGTCAACTGTAAGTGCTGTTATTGTGAAGTGGAAACATCTAGGAGCAGAGTGCTGAAGCACATAGCGCGTAAAAATCATCTGTCCTCAGATGCAACACTCACTACCGAGTTCCAAACTACCTCTGGAAGCAACGTCAGCACAAGAACTGTTCGTCAGGGAGCTTTATGAAATGGGTTTCCATGACCAAGCAGCCGCACACATGCCTAAGATCACCATGCGCAATGTCAAGCGTTGGCTGGAGTGGTGTAAAGCTCGCCGCCATTGGACTCTGGAGCAGTGGAAACGTGTTCTCTGTAGTGATGAATCACGCTTCACCATCTGGTAGTCCGACGGACAAATCTGTGTTTGGCGGGTGCCAGGAGTACCCTACCTGCCTAAATGCATAGTGTCAACTGTAAAGTTTGGAGAAGGAGGAATAATGGTTGGGGCTGTTTTTCATGGTTGGGGCTAGGCCCCTTAGTTGTAGTGAAGGGAAATCTTAATTCTACAGCGTACAATTACATTCTAGATGACTCTGTTGTTCCAACTTTGTGGCAACAGTTTGGGGAAGTGTCACGTTCTGACCTTTATTTTCTGTGTTTTGTGTTTAGTTAGTATGGTCAGGGCGTGAGTTGGGTGGGCAGTCTATGTTTGTTTGTCTAGGTTTTGGGAATTTCTATGTTTCGGCCTAGTATGGTTCTCAATCAGAGGCAGGTGTCATTAGTTGTCTCTGATTGAGAATCATACTTAGGTGGCCTGGGTTTCACTGTGTGTTTGTGGGTGATTGTTTCCTGTCTCAGTGTGTGCACCAGATAGGACTGTTTTGAGTTTCACATTTTTTTGTTTTTGTTAGTTTTGTTCATGTGTACCTTATAGCATTAAAAAGTACCATGGAAAATTACCACGCCGCGTATTGGTCCTCTGATCCGTTTCGCCTCTCCTCTTCGGAAGAAGAGGAGGAAACTCGTTACAGAATCACCCACCACAATCGGACCAAGCGGCGTGGTAAAGGACAGCGACGACAGCAGCAGCAGCATCAACAACAGAGGCCACCATCACAGGACTCCTGGACATGGGAGCAGATACTGAACGGAGAGGGACCCTGGGCACGGGCTGGGGAAAATCGCAGCCCCAAAGCAGAGCTGGAGGCAGCGAAAGCTGATCGGCGGCAATATGAGGAGCCAGCACGGCAGTGCGACAGGTACGAGAGGCAGCCCCAAATTTTTTTTGGGGGGGGGCACACGAGGGGTGGTACTAAGCCAGGTAGCAGACCTGAGCTCACTCCTCGTGCTTATTATGAGCAGCGCATTACTGGTCAGGCACCGTGTTATGCGGTTGAGCGCACGGTGTCGCCAGTGCGTGTCCATAGCCCGGTGCGCTATAGGGCAGCCCCCGAGAGTGCCATGCGAGTGTGGGCATTGAGCCAGGGCGTATGGTGCCTGCTCAGCGGGTCTGGTCGCCGGTACGCAGTCTTGGTCCAGGTTATCCTGCGCCGGCTCTGCGTGCTGTGTCTCCGGGCGCTGGGAGGGTGCAGTGCGTCCTCTGCCTGCGCTCCGCACCGGGCAACTGTGGGAGTGGAGCCTAGGGGAGAAGTAAGCACTAGATCTCCCGTGCTTACCCACAGCCCGGTTCAACCTGTGCCTGCACTCTTGAGGGTCCGGGCTCGAGTAGTTGTCCAGCCTGGGGAAGTGGTGCCAAGGTTGCGCACCAGAGCTCCAGTGCTCCCCACAGCCCGGTCTTTCAGGCTCCTCCCTAACACCAAGCCTCCTGAAAGTCTCCCCAGCCTGGTAGTTCCTGTGGCAGCCCCACGCACCAGGCTGTCTCTCAGTCTCCTCCCTGCAGGTGCTCCCGCCTGTCCGGCGCCGCTGCCGGAGCGTTCCGCCTGTCCGGCGCCGCTGCCGGAGCCTCCCGCCTGTCCGGCGCCGCTGCCGGAGCCTCCCGCCTGTCCGGCGCCGCTGCCGGAGCCTCCCGCCTGTCCGGAGCCTCCCGCCTGTCCGGCGCCGCTGCCGGAGCCTCCCGCCTGTCCGGCGCCGCTGCCGGAGCCTCCCGCCTGTCCGGCGCCGCTGCTGGAGCGTCCCGCCTGTCCGGCGCCGCTGCCTCCTGTAGCAGCTCCACGCACCAGGCTGTCTCTCTGTCTCCTCTCTGCAGGTGCTCCCGCCTGTCCGGCGCCGCTGCCGGAGCCTCCCGCCTGTCCGGCGCCGCTGCCGGAGCCTCCCGCCTGTCCGGCGCCGCTGCCGGAGCTCTCGCCTGTCCGGCGCCGCTGCCGGAGCCTCCCGCCTGTCCGGCGCCGCTGCCGGAGCCTCCCGCCTGTCCGGCGCCGCTGCCGGAGCCTCCCGCCTGTCCGGCGCCGCTGCCGGAGCCCCTCAGCCCAGAGGCGCCAGAGCCCCTCAGCCCAGAGGCGCCAGAGCCCCTCAGCCCAGAGGCGCCAGAGCCCCTCAGCCCAGAGGCGCCAGAGCCCCTCAGCCCAGAGGCTCCAGAGCCCCTGTCCCTCTGTCCAGAGCCCCTGCCCCTCTGTCCAGTGGGGTCATTGAGAGGGGTTGCCATGGTGAGAAAGCCACGGAGGCGGAAAATAAGGCGGACAAAGACAAGGGTGAAGTGGGGTCCGCGTCCCGCGCCAGAACCGCCACCGCGGACAGACGCCCACCCAGACCCTCCCCTATAGGTCAAGGTTTTGCGGCCGGAGTCCGCACCTTTGGGGGTACTGTCACGTTCTGACCTTTATTTTCTGTGTTTTGTGTTTAGTTAGTATGGTCAGGGCGTGAGTTGGGTGGGCAGTCTATGTTTGTTTGTCTAGGTTTTGGGAATTTCTATGTTTCGGCCTAGTATGGTTCTCAATCAGAGGCAGGTGTCATTAGTTGTCTCTGATTGAGAATCATACTTAGGTGGCCTGGGTTTCACTGTGTGTTTGTGGGTGATTGTTTCCTGTCTCAGTGTGTGCACCAGATAGGACTGTTTTGAGTTTCACATTTTTTTGTTTTTGTTAGTTTTGTTCATGTGTACCTTATAGCATTAAAAAGTACCATGGAAAATTACCACGCCGCGTATTGGTCCTCTGATCCGTTTCGCCTCTCCTCTTCGGAAGAAGAGGAGGAAACTCGTTACAGGAAGGCACTTTCCAAATTGTATTTGTCACATGAACCAAATACAACACCTTACAGTGAATTGCTTACTTACAAGCCCTAAACCAACAATACAGTTTTAAGAAAAATAAGTGTTAAGTAATTTAAAAAAACAATTAATTGACTAATAATTAAAGAGCAGCAGTAAAGTAACAATAGCGAGGCTATATAGAGGTGTACCGGTACAGAGTCAATGTGCTGGGGGCACCAGTTAGTTGAGGAAATTGAGGTAATATGTACATGTAGGTAGAGTTACAGTGACTATGCTTAGATAATAAACAGAGAATAGCAGCAGCGTGTGTGTGTGGGGGGGGGGTCAATGCAAATAGTCTGGGTAGCTATTTGATTAGCTGTTCAGGAGTCTTATGGCTTGGGGGTAGAAGCTGTTAAGAAGTCTTTTGGATCTAACTAAACTTGGCGCTCCGGTACCACTTGACGTGCGGTAGAAGAGAGAACAGTCTATGACTTGGGTAGCTGGAGTCTTTGACCATTTTTAGGGTGTTCCTCTGACACCGCCAGGTATAGAGGTCCTGGATTGCAAGAAGCTTGGCCCCAGTGATGTACTAGGCCGTACGCAGTACTCTCTGTAGTGCCTTGCCGTCCGGAGGCCTAACCCTAACCCTAACCCCCCCCACCCCACCCCCCACGGGACGGTTGAGCTAATGTGCACTAATGTGATTAGCATGAGGTTGTAAGTAACAAGAACATTTCATTTACATTACATCATTTCCAGGACATAGACATATCTGATATTGGTAGAAAGCTTAAATTCTTGTTACTCTAACTGCACTGTCCAATTTACAGTAGCTATTACACTAAGATAATACCATGCTATTGTTTGAGGAAGGTGCACAGTTATGAACTTGAAAATGCATTAATTAACCAATTAGGCACATTTGGGCAGACTTGATACAACATTTTGAACAGAAATAGAATGGTTCATTGAATCAGTCTAAAACTTTCAGGATATACTGCTGCCATCTAGTGGCCACATTCTAAATTGCACATAAGCTGGAATAATGCATTGTGGCCTTTCAATTCAATTCAATTCAAGGGCTTTATTGGCATGGGAAACATGTGTTAACATTGCCAAAGAAAGTGAGGTAGAAAACATACAAAGTGAATATATTGCATTCTCTTGCATTACAAAGATGATGAAACAAAACATGGAGGAAAGAAAGCGCATGTTTTTTTCTTGTATTATCTTTTACCAGATCTAATGTGTTATATTCTCCTACATTAGTTTCACATTTCCACAAACTTCAAAGTGTTTCCTTTCAAATGGTATAGATAATATGCATATCCTTGCTTTGAGTCCTTAGCTACAGGCGTTAGATTTGGGTATGTCATTTTAGGCAAAAAAAAATTAAAACGGTCCGATCCATAAGAGGTTCCCATTGGTAGGATTGACGTGCTCATAGTTCTAATCAGGTCTAATCACCCAACATCAGTGCACAACGTCATTAATGCTCGTGGCTGAATGGAAGCAAGTCCCAGCAGAAATGTTCCAACATCTAGTGAAAAGACTTCCCAGAGGAGTGGAGGCTGTTATAGCAGCAAAGCGGGGACCAACTCCATATTAATGCCCATGATTTTGGAATGAGATGTTCTACTAGCAGGTCTCCACATACTTTTGGGCATGTAGCGTAGTTAAGCCATGGCACTTATATAGCTCTCGAGAACCCAAGGCCATACAACCATTGGGTTCTCGTTTGAACCATTGCCCACAGCGCAGCCAATGTGAAGGCTACAACTGTCCCGACGCTCTGTCTAACTGCAATATGGTCTTGGAATCCTATGAAAAAATACTTTCATATCACCACAAATTAATATGACAAATACAAAAGATCCACTTACTGTGCGCTGTTTTAACACATATTCCCACTGAGGTGTTTTGCACTGAACATTGACCTGAACTATGACACTTCCTGAGCTAACGGAAACTCGGGAGGGAACACAAAAAACCGCTCGCTGTGTTCTACGAAAAACCTCAGCGGACATCAATGGTAAAACAACTAACATTGAGATAATCTTATTTTATTTGTGAAGTTATTTTTTTCTTTATTTTTTGAGTTTTCAAGGATTCCAAGCTTTTCACAATTCTCTTATCTTTTCTAGCTCCCTTTCCTGTTTTTTTTCTAGCAAATGTTTCTCCTTTCCTCATATATTTTGTGTGCTTCCTTTCCTCATATGCTTTGTGTGTTTCATTTCCTTTCCTAATTCCCTAGTTTCTTTTCTTATTCGAGAGCATATTTCCTTATTTCACTTCTTAGATCCTTTTCATCGTGGACTGGTCAAATCCAATAGAGGGCGCATTTGAGCTGAATAATATTATGAACGGGTACATTTAAAGGGCGACACAGCTCATACTTAAACTGTTTTGAGAAACGTTATTAAACTGTCGATTCTACGATTCTTTATTTTTCTTGTGTAAAATATTGTGCACATTCTGAGAAGTATTTTTTATTATTCCAACAACCTTCCTTTCCCCCCCAGCTTTTTTTAAAGTCATGAGATGTGTGACCGACACAGTTCAGTGGTCAGGCTAGCCGTCAGCCGGATGACGTCGGTGCAAATGTAGCTATGCTTGTCACTGGATGTTGATTTACTTCAAATATGGTTCTGCTATATCCTCGTTTGCACTGTAAAGTTTGCTGAGAATACGGACGGTTGATATGACAGTCTGTCCCTCTGACACAGGTAAATAGCCAGCTGTCTTGTTTTCATTAACTTAGCTTAGCCAACTATCTAGCTAATGCGGCCTACAAAATAACAGTGAGACAAGGGAATCGAGTTCACACCGCTTCACACAACGTTAGCTTAGCTAGTTGGTTCAAACTTGCTTTCTTGTGTCTACGGGTTGTGACAGCGTACTAAGTTGCCTATACTAGCCAAGTTAGCCATGCATTCTGTGCAGTTTCGACTATGCTAGCTACATGCCATAAGTCATGCTTATTTTGTAAACCAACAAACGCGTTAATGTTCCATTACATGGAGACTTTCCAGCCTGAACCAGAGCTAGTTTGACCTGACCGTTTCTGTACTAGCCAGCCAGTTAGCTATCGTTAGTAGTTGAACAAAACAGCCAGTGTGTGTGGCTCGTTCTGAGACTGATTTCTCGAAGTTTATCATGTAGTTGTCAGGCTTTTAAAAATATTTATTTTTGTACATAGACAAAATCTAATTATTTCTAACTAGCTAGCCAACAACCTTGAGTCATAACACATTCTGTTGGCTAGTTAATGTTTTACTTACAACTAGTTAGTTTTCAGGCTGACCTGGCCAATAGCAAGCTATCTCTCAATGTAAATGTGCACTAAGTTATTGCTGTACATGTGCACTAAGTTATTGCTGTACATGTCTTCTATGCTTTTCAATAATACATTTTACTGCGTGATGAACTTTTACGGCTGTGCACCTGAACAGTGCGTGTATCCAGTCCACTCCTTGGCGCTTGCAAAGGTGTGTTAGTAGGCAGGGCAAATCCGTTTTAGTGTTGTTGTTGGTATATCATCAAAATAAATCCATCGCAGCACGTTTGACTGATTCGCCAGTTTTTTTTTTTAACCTAAATTTGTACAATGCTGTTGGAAACGAGATGGCAACTTTACAAGTAAAGTTTCTCTTTACAAGTGTTTTGGTGGTCATGGAAGACGTTTATTTAAAGCAAAGCAGTTACATATAGTCAACGTTAAATGTAGTAAAATAATTGGCCCTCGTTACTTTAATAGACTACTATATCAACCGTATTACTTTGGGTTGTGTGGCAGTTAGATCACAAAAATGTCTAAGCTATTGTTATTGCGTGTGAACTGAAAGAAGGAAGGCATAGGACAATACCATCTGTCACAAAATGAGAATTCAAAAGTAGGATTATGTGGACAAACACTTCATTATGTGGGTTTCAGATAAATAAATGCACGATTTACTTTTGTAAAACGTTCAGGGTAAATTAAGTTTTGATTTTAGTTGAACAATGATGTAGTGATAATAATGTTTTAGGTTATCTGTGGAGATGCTGGTGCATCTAGTGATGCCAGCTCTTTAAATGTATTTTTGTGGTAGGTGAAAAACTATGGGAGGATAGCTTCGTATGTAGACCTACTGAAAGCTATCAGTAGGTCTATCTAATAGACTGTTAGGCTAACAGGGATCACTAAAAAGTCAATTGTCTGAAGAAAATGTGGTGTACTTGCTAGCTTGTTTTAAAGGTTGTATGGTTTTTAAATAACTTATAGTAGTGGTAGAGTCTGCAGTAGTAATGGTAGTGACTCGCTGTAATTGAAAAAGTAGGTAGATGAAAATGTTGGTTGATAGAATAGGATAACCTGTGAAAGTTGGTTTGGTGTTTCATACTCGAAAGATTCAAGATTTACCATCCAACAATAATTGTATCATATGCAAATGTAGGCATATTTAAGTTGTTGTAATTTATAGTGCAGACCAGAGCTAGATCAAAGCTGGTATGAACCAGAGCTAGCAAGCTACAACCAGGACCAGAGCTAGTGCAGAGCCTTAGTTGTGTTGCTAGATCTTTGGGCCCTACAGTATGGACATGGTCAGTTGTTGTGGTCATTAGTTTTGTTGGTCAGTCGTTTTGGTAAGATGTTTCATTAGTTGTGGTAGTGGCCAGTCACTGTGGTTAGTAGTTTTGATAAGTAGGCTTTGTGATAAGTAGGCTTTGTGGTCATTAGTTGTGATTGTGATCATTAGTTGTGTGGTCAGTAGTTTTGATAAGTAGCTGTGCGGTTCATTAATTGTGATAAGTAGTTGTGTGGTTGTGGTCAGTACTGGTAGGTTGTGTTTTAGTAAGTAGTTGTGGTCAGTGTCTAAACTACAGTTGTTGCTATGAAGAAGTTGTCTCCCTCGGAGTCACCCTACCGCCCTGCAGTTGCCTTGGCAGGCATGCTTCCTCATGACTAAAGCCAGTGTGAGAAACATGCTAACAAACATTTGCTATAAATAAATACTGTAGTCTGACCCACAAAACCTGTTTTCTAGATTCATGATAGTGTTAGACAAAGCAAGGAAAGTGAACTTCAAAATGCGGTGTAGATTTATTGTAATTTGTGGTTGTTGGTCGCTAATGAATCTGCTATCTTCTGACACTGCATCTAATGAAAGCAGTTCATGGTTTACTAAAACTGCTCTAACTCTTAATTGGTAGAAGCTATTCATGTTTGGCTTTCTGATTTGGAAGGCATAGAAGTAGAAGAAGCTTCCATACACTAAGTTTGTCTGACTTTTTGGGGTAGTGGTCAACATGGCAGTTTGTGTGTGTGTGGGGGGGGAGACCCCCAGCTCTGCTAAAACCATTGACAACTACACGACATGGCCAAAATGTGGTCACCTGTTCGTTGAACATCTCATTCCAAAATCATGAGCATTATCATGGCGTTGCCCCCCACCCCCTGACTGCCAGATGGTGAAGCTTGATTCATCACCCCAGAGAATGCGTTTCCACTGCTACAGAGTCTTAATGGTGGCGAGCTTTACACCACACCAGCCAAAGCTTGACATTGCACATTGTGATCTTAGGCTTGTGTGTGTGCGGCTGCTTGGCCATGGAAACCCATTTCATGAAGCTCCAGACAAACATTTATTGTGCTGACATCAATTGATCATGTATTTTCAGGTATGTGAGGGCAGCCAGATCCATTTTGGCTTGCTTCATCAGAGGTTAGGCTTTTTGGAAAGAGCTAGACATTTATTTATTTTATTTAACCAGCTAGGCTAGTTGAGAACAAATTCTCACTTGCAACTGCGACCTGGCAGTTCGACACATACAACAACAGAGTTACACATGGAATAAACAAACATACAATCAATAATACAGTAGACAAATCTATATACAGCATGTGCAAATGAGGTAGGATAAGAGAGGTACGGCAATAAATAGGCCATGATGGAAAAGTAATTACAATATAGCAATTAAACACTGGAATGGTAGGATGGGCAGAAGATGAATGTGCAAGACATCATCCTGCTAAAGTTGTCACGGACTACTGTCATCACCACTATGAATGGCAAGCAAACCAACCAAGTTTTGGATATAGCCATCTAATTTCTGGCACGCAGTTGTCAATGGTTTTAGCGGAGCTGCGGGTCTCTTTGCCCCCTAGTAGGAAAATAGAATGCTCGGTACCTTATTGTGACATTTTATTGGTAACAAACTATTCCGTTCCGATTTCAGATTTGTATAAAAAGTTACAGAAAATGTTGATGCGGTTACTAAAACAACTAACGTTTTATTGGTACCAGATAATTCTGTTCAGATTTCAGATTTGAATAGAAGGGAAGTAGACCAAGATGTCATACCCTCTAACTTTTTGTCTAAGTTGTTGACAAAGTGGTCAAAGTTTCAGACTTGTGTCAAAAAATTGCATCTACAGTGAATAGAATGTTGGAAGTGATGTCACAATAGGGAGATTTAGAATGTTGAAAAAAGTCCCATGAACGTGGCTGAAGATGGACAATGTTTAATAGTTTAAAAAGTATATTTTAAAAAATGTATGTAAGCAACTCAATCCAGACCAGTCTACATGTTTAAGTGGCATTTCTATCTTAAATGCTGTAAGAGGAGTCGCGTTCCTAATAATAAAAATAATGCATTTGTCAAAGATTTAAATATTTATTCTTAAAACTTAAGTTGAAAATGACGCTGTCGCTGCTTCCTGTTGACAAGGCATTTTGAGTCAAGTGGTTCGCCAACATGGTAAGTGTAATGAAACAATTTTTTAGTTAATCCCTTCCTTCGATATTACGCTGAAATCAATAGAACAGGGGGCAGATGTTTGGGGAGTATCGCTGTTTAACACTTTTCAAAGGCCACACGGAAACTTAGAATAACCTATGCATGGTTGGTTAGCTGAGAACTTGTAGAAGGCTTATATTATCACGACTCAGGATATGCAGACACAGGAGGCGGATAGTACAGTTCTCAGATATTTATTGTAAACACGGGGCAGGCAAAGGGCTGGTAGAGGACAGGCAGGGGTTCATGATCAGGTCAGTCAGGCAGGTACAGAACTGCAGGCAGGCTCGGGGTCAGGGCAGGCAGGGGTTCATGATCAGGTCAGTCAGGCAGGTACAGGACAACAGGCAGGCTCGGGGTCAGGGCAGGCAGGGGTTCATGATCAGGTCAGTCAGGCAGGTACAGGACAACAGGCAGGCTCGGGGTCAGGGCAGGCAGAATAGTCAGAACTGGGAAAACAACTAGGAAACAGAACTTGAGAAAAAGGAAGACCGGAAAGCACGCTGGTAAGACCTGACAAGATGAACTGGCAACAGACAAACGGAGAACACGGGTATAAATAAAACGGGATATTGGGAAGATGGTCGACACCTGGAGGGGGGTCGAGACGAGCACAAAGACAGGTGAAACAGATCAGGGTGTGACATAAATACGTATTTTGGAATGTCCAATGTTGATTTCAAGAGGCTGCCATCACGGAAAAGGGAACAGACTACTTTTTCTGTTAACTTAAAATAATCACGCCGCGGCACTGGATCTCAACAGTGACAACGGTTGACTGCTGTTTTAAGTGTAAGTTTGACCGTCAAAATCCATGTATTGGTGTGTGGCCAGCAACTTTTTATAGAGCGAACACCCCGAATTGTCCGTGGTTCTAATTCCTGAGCATCCCAGAGTGTGTGACTAAATCAATGGTACAAAACCAAAGATATTTATCTATTTTAAGCAATCAATCTTACATGCTGACCAGACCGTCGCGTGCGTTGCAAAATAAATGAACACATACATGTTCAATCATTGCAACAACATTGTTCACCAGCGTCTGCATTGCCAGGCGCTGAAATAGAACTTGGTTCTATTTGTGACACTCGATGCGCTGCAAGTCATGCTTCTCCTCATTGTTTTTTTAGGAACATATACCCACGTGCCATCTCCTCATTGTTTTTTAGGAGCATATTCCCACATGGGTGATTGAAAGAAACTGAGGTCTACACTCCAGGCCAGTCGATTGTTGGTAATGCACCTTAAAGTTGGTTGCCAACCACCATATAAAGCCCAAAGATGAATAAGAAGAACCCTTATTATTAATTGTCGGAGTAGAGCACTTTGGGAAGGTCAGCTAAAATAACAACCCAATGTTTATATCCCAGGACAAATTAGCTAGCCTCAGCAAGCTAACTAGCTAGCTAAATTGCCATAAATGTTTAATGCTTTTTGACCTGTCCCCAAATTAATATAATTGGTTCAGAGTTTGTGTTGATATTTCAACCTGCGTGTCCTGATCGCGTCTGGTGTGGGGCCACAAAATCAACGCACGTGTGCGGTCTGGTCAGCATGTTATGTCATGATAACTATAAACTTTTATACTAACGTCAGCAATCTGAGGTAAAAAGCATGTGTGATTCCACTCCATTTTTATGGAGTAAGGTAGTAACACAAACTGTCCACATTTAAGGAAATTAGCACAATATACAATAACTGAATATGGCAAAATAATTTGGCATGTCAATTTAAGATGATAGTGTATTGCAACAACAATATAATTCTTTCTCATTATAACCATTTAGAGAGTTTTAAAAATGCTCTCAAACACAGTTTAACCGAGTGCTCTAGACTAGAGCGTATTGGCTGCACAGCCTGAATGTTTGATGTTCCTTGTATTAGTGGTCTGTACAGGATACACATGGTACCATCCAATAAAATGCTTACTCGCAGGTTCCTTCTCAACAATGCATTAATAGTAGATACGAATACAAACATAAAGTAAATGGCATAGTAGAATAGAATAAACATTTTCCCAGAAGCTTTTAACTAAATTTATAGTCACATTTTTATGTGTTTCGGGGATTGGAGGGCAAGTGTTTTATTATTATTGCTAAGTAATGCATAATGTAAGAGTCTGGTAGCAGCAGTTGTGGTGTGTGTGGATGAGTGTACTGTATATCTGCGTGAGTCCATGTGTGGAGAGTCAGTGCAGGTGGTCAGTCCAGTTCAAGTGTGATTTTGGCACTCAGTGAAGCCCTTTATGTCAGCATTTCATTCAGATCATTCTGGAAATAACAGGCCAAGGCTCTCTTCAGTTCAATATTAACTTGTTATATATCTAGCGCCTATGCAAAGCGTTAGTCTACTTCAAATGTGCCTTATCACACATAGTTCGCCTTTGACATATGTTGACTTTTCAAGCTCCATGAAAAGGTCATTCGGAAAGTATTCTGACCCCTTGACTTTTTCTACATTTTGTTCCAGCCTTTATTCTAAAATGGATTAGATCGGTTTTCCCCCTCAACCTACACACAATACCCCATAATGATAAAGTGAAAACAGGTTTTTTAATTTTTGTGAAACTTATGTACATTTTGTATAAGTATTCAGACCCTTTACTCAGTACTTTGTTGAAGCACCCTTAGCAGAGACTCTAGCCTCAAGTCTTCTTGGGTATGATGCTACAAGCTTGGCACACCAGTATTTGGGGAGTTTCTCACATTCTTCTCTGCAGATCCTCTCAAGCTCTGTCAGATTGGATGGGGAGCGTTGCTGCACAGCTATTTTCAGGTCACTTCAGAGATGTTCGATTGGGTTCAAGTCCAGGCTCTGGCTGGGCCACTCAAGAACATTCAGAGACTTTTCCTGAAGCCACTTCTGCGTTGTCTTGTCTGTGTGCTTAGGGTTGTTGTTCTGTTGGCGGGTGAACCATCGCCCCTGTCTGAGGTCCTGAGCACTCTGGAGCAGGTTTTCATCAAGGATCTTTCTGTACTTTGCTTTGTTCCTCTTTCCCTCCATCCTTACGAGTCTCCCAGTCCCTGCTGCTGAAAACCATCCCCACAGCATGACGCTGCCACCACCATGCTTCACCGTAGGGATGGTGCCAGGTTTCCTCCAGACGTTACGCTTGGCATTCAGGCCATGGAGTTCAATTCTTGTTTCATCAGACCAGAGAATCTTGTTTCTCATGGTCTGGGAGTCTTAAGGTGCCTTTTTGGCAAACTCCAAGTGGGCTGTCATGTGCCTTTTACTTTCTGAATGCACTGTATGCCCACCCATGTGAAATCCATAGATTAGGGCTTAATGAATCTATTTCAATTGACTGATTACCTTATGAACTGTAACTCAGTCAAATCTTTGGAATAGTTGCATGTTGCATTTTTATATTTTGTTCAGTATATGCAATGGTTATGGATGTTTTATTAAAGTTACAAACAGCTACAACCAAGTCTGCTTCAGGCTGGAGCCATCAGTCCACTCTGTAGTTATTCTGACTCCACCCATCAGTCCACTCTGTAGTTATTCTGACTCCACACATCAGTCCACTCTGTAGTTATTCTGACTCCACCCCTCTCTGTATACACAGGTAGCAATCGGACCCAGTAGAAGCGAACGCCATCACCATGTACTCGGAGTGGAGGTCTCTGCACCTGGTGGTGCAGAGCGACCAGGGCCACCTGAGTGTCCTTCACTCGTACCCTCCGGCAGTTGGGCGCGATGTGGCCAATGCAGTGGTTAAACCCCTGGGGGTGACCCTGGGCACTCCGTCCACTGACAGCCTGCTCAAGACCGACAAAGAGGTAGGTAAAACAGCACAGGTGTTTTGGCAGAGCTGAATCGGATCGGTGTAACTAAGCCATAAGGGTGAAAACTTAGTTTCAAGTTTTAATGTCTCATGCGTGCAAAAGTACAGTGAAATGCCTTTGTTACAAACTCAAAACCCAGCAATGCAATAATCAATATCAATGTGTATGAAGGACACATTAAGTAAGCATACTATATACAGGGTCAGTTCCAATACCATATTAACAATGTGTAGGGATACTGGAGTGATGGATGTAGATATGTGTAGGGGTAAGCATACTATATACAGGGTCAGTTTCAATACCATATTAACAATGTGCAGGGATACTGAAGTTATGGAGGTAGATATGTATAGGTGTAAAGTGACTAGGCAATCAGGATATAAGATAAACAGAGTAGCAGCAGCTTGTATGTGAGTGGGTGTGTGTAGAGTCACTATAAATGTAGGTGCATGTTGTGTCTGTGTGAGTGTGTAGGGCCCTGTGAGTGTGCGTAGAGATAAAAATGTCAATTAGGATACAAGATTGATTCAGGTAATCTGTGTAGCTATTTTGTTAGCTCTTTATCAGTGTTATTGCTTGGGGATGGAAGCTGTTCAAGAGCCTGTTGGTGCCAGACTTGATGCACCGGTACCGCTTGCCTTGCGGAAGCAGACGGAATAGTCTGATTTGAGTGGTTAAGTCTAATGATTTTCCAGGCCTTCCTACCACACCACCTGATATAGATGTCCTGGATGGCAGGGAGCTCGGCCCCAGTAATGTACTGGTTTGTCCCCACCACACTCGGGCACCATGCGATCAAAGACTGTGCTATTGCCGCACTAGACATTGATGCAGCCAGTCAATATGCTCTCAATGGTGCAGCTGTAGAACCTTTTAAAGATTTGAGGCCCCATGCCAAACTTTTTCAACCTCCTGAGGGGGGAGAAGAGGCACTGTCATGCCTTCTTCACCACTGTGCTCGTGTTTGGACCATTTGAATTACTTCAGTGATTTGGACACCGAGGAATGTGGATTTGTTTCCTGTAGTCCATGATCAGCTCCTTGGTCTTACTGATGTTGAGAGAGAGGTTGTTGTTCTAGCACCACCATGCTCCTCCCTGTAGGCTGAGATTTGACTTGACGTGGCCCAAGTGTTGCGGTGTTTACATTCAAGGGAAATGGAAAGTCAAGTTAGAATACCAATGACTTTCTAAGGTAGTATATGTTTTGCTGTAAGTATGGTGATGGTATTGTCAAGGTCCACTTCATTCATTATTCTATTGAAAAGTAAACGTTTCTTCCCTCTTTAGCGCCAAGTTCCTCTGACATTGTTTTTGAGGAAATAGGCAGAACATAAGCTACATGACCCTTACACGCCCTTGATGGGCTAGGCTTTTTCTGTCCCTTATTTTTACAAAACCAAGGAGGCTGAATGGTCACCTGCACATTAGAAACTACCTCCTGGTGAATGGAAACTGTTTCTCTTTTCTTTTTTTCTTCTGTTTATAACTGCACACTTGACTGAAACACCCCCTCCCCTACATTCCATTGTGTTTTCAAATCTATTCTCTCTCTGATTTGTTGCTGGGTGAAAAATAGTCTTTGGCTTTTGTCCCCATTTTTTTTTTTGGTCTGTACTGCTCACTTCCTCCTCATGTTAGCCTTGTAGCTCGGACAGCCCCAGGTCTCTGGGCTCGCCTGATAACATTGAGAGGATTTCCTGTGTGTCCCCCTGGGGCATTCAACCTCTGCAACTTTATTGACTGTTTCTTCACCCCAGACTACGGCTCCTTGAGCCAGTCCCTGTCCCAGTAGCCATTTAGATAAGGCTTGATTGTAATAGGGCCAGGCGAAGGAAAAATGTAAGCCGCCTGCCAAATAATGTACGCATGCCCTTACTAAGTGCCCCCTTGTCATTCCTCCTTGTTTTAGTTTGCCTGATAATTCTCTTAACATAGCACTGGGCTCTGTGAGTGCAACTCACACAGTAATGGCCTATAGGGATTGTGTTTTGTACAACAATCCCATTTTTGAGATGGTAGTATTTTAGGATACTACTGTATTTGGTACATAAATTGATAGTTCACATAGCGTGGTGGAACCAGCCAAATAGCTGTGTTCACCTTCCTGTTTTGACATGTGACGTGATATTGAATGGTGAACACAGCAAGGCTGGTGTCAGGAAAATAACCTCACACTTAACGTCAACAAAACTAAGGAGATGATTGTGGACATCAGGAAACAGCAGAGGGAACACCCCCCTATCCACATTGATGGAACAGTAGTGGAGAGGGTAGTAAGTTTTAAGTTCCTCGGCGTACACATCACAGACAAACTGAATTGGTCCACCCACACAGACAGCATCGTGAAGAAGGCGCAGCAGCGCCTCTTCAACCTCAGGAGGCTGAAGAAATTCGGCTTGTCACCAAAAGCACTCACAAACTTCTACAGAAGCACAATCGAGAGCATCCTGTCGGGCTGTATCGCCACCTGGTACGGCAACTGCTCCGCCCACAACCGTAATGCTCTCCAGAGGGTAGTGAGGTCTGCACAACGCATCACCGGGGGCAAACTACCTGCCCTCCAGGACACCTACACCACCCGATGTCACAGGAAGGCCATGAAGATCATCAAGGACAACAACCACCCGAGCCGCTGCCTGTTCACCCCGCTATCATCCAGAAGGCGAGGTCAGTACAGGTGCATCAAAGCTGGGACCGAGAGACTGAAAAACAGCTTCTATCTCAAGGCCATCAGACTGTTAAACAGCCACCACTAACATTGAGTGGCTGCTGCCAACACACTGACTCAACTCCAGCCACTTTAATAATGGGAATTGATGGGAAATGATGTAAAATATATCACTAGCCACTTTAAACAATGCTACCTAATATAATGTTTACATACCCTACATTATTCATCTCATATGTATATGTATATACTGTACTCTATATCATCTACTGCATCCTTATGTAATACATGTATCACTAGCCACTTTAACTATGCCACTTTGTTTACATACTCATCTCATATGTATATACTGTACTCGATACCATCTACTGTATCTTGCCTATGCCGCTCTGTACCATCACTCACTCATATATCTTTATGTACATATTCTTATCCCCTTACACTTGTGTCTATAAGGTAGTAGTTTTGGAATTGTTAGCTAGATTACTTGTTGGTTATTACTGCATTGTCGGAACTAGAAGCACAAGCATTTCGCTACACTCGCATTAACATCTGCTAACCATGTGTATGTGACAAATAAAATTAGATTTGATTTGGCTGGTTCCACCAGGCTCTACTTCACCTACCTTTCAAAGTTAGATGACCCATCCCTTTACCCATGTGTTTGAAATGATTTCATTTCACAACAATCATCATAATTAGGCCTAAACACTTTTCTTTTAAACTCAATGCACAAATAGGCCATCTTTATTTTGATTCACTTTCAAGTGATAAAACATTCCACCTTGTCCCCATGTATTCAGCAATCACTGACATCTGACTGTCCCCGTGTATTCAGCAATCACTGACATCTGACTGTCCCCGTGTATTCAGCAATCACTGACATCTGACTGTCCCCGTGTATTCAGCAATCACTGACATCTGACTGTCCCCGTGTATTCAGCAATCACTGACATCTGACTGTCCCCGTGTATTCAGCAATCACTGACATCTGACGGTCCAGCTTGTCCCCGTGTATCCACCTTTTTCTAACAACAGTTCTCTGTGATTGACAGGTGAAGTGGACGATGGAGGTGCTGTGCTACGGCCTGACTCTGCCTCTGGACGGGGACACGGTCAAGCTGTGCGTGGACGTCTACACGGACTGGATCATGGCGCTGATCACTCCTCGCGAATCCATCCCCCAGCCCATCGTCAAGGAGCCCAACCTCTACGTGCAGACCATCCTCAAACACCTCTACAACCTCTTCATGCCCAGGTACAAGCTGTGTGTCTGTTGTCTACTTCTATTTAGCTGCTAACTGTCTACGCTCTAGCTACCCGCTAACTGTCTGTCTCCACTCTAGCTGTGTCTCCACTCTAGCTGTGTGTCTACGCTCTAGCTACCTGCTAACTGTCTGTCTCCACTCTAGCTGTGTCTCCACTCTAGCTGTGTGTCTACGCTCTAGCTACCCGCTAACTGTCTGTCTCCACTCTAGCTGTGTCTCCACTCTAGCTGTGTCTCCACTCTAGCTGTGTGTCTACGCTCTAGCTACCTGCTAACTGTCTGTCTCCACTCTAGCTGTGTCTCCACTCTAGCTGTGTCTCCGCTCTAGCTACCCGCTAACTGTGTGTCTCCGCTCTAGCTGTGTCTCCGCTCTAGCTGTGTCTCCGCTCTAGCTGTGTCTCCGCTCTAGCTGTGTCTCCGCTCTAGCTGTGTCTCCGCTCTAGCTGTGTCTCCGCTCTAGCTGTGTCTCCACTCTAGCTGTGTCTCCACTCTAGCTGTGTGTCTACGCTCTAGCTACCCGCTAACTGTCTGTCTCCACTCTAGCTGTGTCTCCGCTCTAGCTGTGTCTCCGCTCTAGCTGTGTCTCCGCTCTAGCTGTGGCTCCGCTCTAGCTAGCCGCTAACTATGGGGTATCTTATGTAATGTTCTACATTACAACGTCTTGACCTTAAGGCTCCAACCTCTAAGTTGTAGTACATTGCTTATGCAAAATGGTAATTCTAAATAGGGACAGATACCCTCCATTAGTTCAGCAAAGCAAACTGCAAGGCTTGGAGAGAACGGGAGTATGGAAGAGGGAATGGTCATTGAAGTGTATATTACAGACTTCTCTTTATAAAAGTGGTCTTTAACTCACACTATTCCCTCCCTCCTCTCTCAGGCCGGAGCACTACAGCCCCATGCACTTCCGCTTGTGCCAACAGGTGCTGACGGCAGTGTTGAAGCTGGCCAGGGAGTCGGGCAGCGGCATGGCCCGCGAGACCTGGGAGGTGTTGCTGCTCTTCCTGCTGCGCATCAATGACACTCTGCTAGCCCCGCCCACTGTTGGAGGTCAGTCCATCAGAACAGATGCAATTAGGCTGCCTTTACACAGGCAGCACAATTCTGATCTTTTGCCCAGTTATCGTCAACATCTGATCTGATTGGTCAGAAGACCAATTAGTGGAAAGGCAGCCATTGATACTTTTCGTGGTGTCATGAGGAACTTCTCAAATCCATTAAGTTAAATTTCTACTTGGTCTTCCATTGATATCAATGCATAACTAATAGGTAGATGTTAGGATTTGTCCCATAATGATTTTGGCTTTGACTAACATTTGATTTTGACTTTGTTGCTAACATGACTATTTAGTTCCAAATGAAGACTCGTTGTTCATTCTCATATGCTATTTTATGCACCCAGAACACCTATACATTTTGGATGATGAGTATTCACCCATTCTTCCTATTCAAAGTTACTAACCCCTGGTCCCCATCCCCCATCTCTCTCAGGTGGGATTGCGGAGAAGCTGGCTGAGAAGCTGATCAGCGTTCTGTTTGAGGTGTGGTTCATGGCCTGCACACGTTGCTTCCCCACACCGCCCTACTGGAAGACTGCCAGGGAGATGCTGGCCAACTGGAGGCACCACCCGCCCGTGGTGGAGCAGTGGAGCAAGGTCATCGCTGCTCTCACTTCCAGGTAGCCAACCCTGTGTTTGCAGGCTTTTGTTTAAGCGCAGCGCTCAAACACATATGGGTCCCGTTCAGTAGGACGTAACGTTTTGAAGTAAATGTGAGTGCTCAAGTTCAGGTAGGACAAACTAGTTGGATTACAGGCAGGAGTCATTTTCTCTCAGCAGTCAATTCTAGATATTAAATGTTTGTTAATGTTCAGATAAGAAATGAATGAAATGGAAGGTGTAAATGTGTAACGTAAATGTTCTGTTTTGGTACAGACTGTTACGGTTCACCTACGGTCCGTCCTTCCCTCCGTTCAAAGTCCTAGAGGAGGACGCCAACCTCATCCCTATTGAGATGGACAACGACTGTGTGGCTCAGACCTGGTTCCGCTTTCTGCACATGCTGAGGTGAGTTCCACACAGCTAGCTCTCTGTGTCTGTATCACAGAATGGGAGTTATTACTGTTGCACCTGGACTGGATTCAGTATAAATACTCCCCGATGACCTCATTTTACTATAATAAAATAATACTGGAATGACTTTTGGATCATCATCTGAGAAGGATCACACTGTTTGTTCTCTTTTGGTGAAGAACGTCAAACATCACATTTTATGTCACATGCGCTGAATACAACAGCTGTAGAGACCTTACAGTGAAATGCTTACTTACAGGCTCTAACCAACAATGCAGTTTTAAGAAAATACCTATAATTTATTTTTATTTAAAGTAAATGATAAGAATAACAAATTATTACCTGATCATACTGGATGGACCTCACACTTTATTTTATTTTTATCCAAAGGTAGAAGAAAATGATTTTAGACTGCACCCCCAGATGATCTAAGAAATTGATCTGGGAAAATATTGTAGTGAATAATCTATTAGGCTACATCAATTTAACTGTTACATTTACATTACATTTACATTTAAGTCATTTAGCAGACGCTCTTATCCAGAGCGACTTACAAATTGGTGCATTCACCTTATGAAATCCAGTGGAACAGCCACTTTACAATAGTGCATCTAAATCTTTTAAGGGGGTGAGAAGGATTACTTTATCCTATCCTAGGTATTCCTTAAAGAGGTGGGGTTTCAGGTGTCTCCGGAAGGTGGTGATTGACTCCGCTGTCCTGGCGTCATGAGGGAGTGTGTTCCACCATTGGGGAGCCAGAGCAGCGAACAGTTTTGACTGGGCTGAGCGGGAACTGTACTTCCTCAGTGGTAGGGAGGCGAGCAGGCCAGAGGTGGATGAACGCAGTGCCCTTGTTTGGGTGTAGGGCCTGATCAGAGCCTGGAGGTACTGAGGTGCCGTTCCCCTCACAGCTCCGTAGGCAAGCACCATGGTCTTGTAGCGGATGCGAGCTTCAACTGGAAGCCAGTGGAGAGAGCGGAGGAGCGGGGTGATGTGAGAGAACTTGGGAAGGTTGAACACCAGACGGGCTGCGGCGTTCTGGATGAGTTGTAGGGGTTTAATGGCACAGGCAGGGAGCCCAGCCAACAGCGAGTTGCAGTAATCCAGACGGGAGATGACAAGTGCCTGGATTAGGACCTGCGCCGCTTCCTGTGTGAGGCAGGGTCGTACTCTGCGGATGTTGTAGAGCATGAACCTACAGGAACGGGCCACCGCCTTGATGTTAGTTGAGAACGACAGGGTGTTGTCCAGGATCACGCCAAGGTTCTTAGCGCTCTGGGAGGAGGACACAATGGAGTTGTCAACCGTGATGGCGAGATCATGGAACGGGCAGTCCTTCCCCGGGAGGAAGAGCAGCTCCGTCTTGCCGAGGTTCAGCTTGAGGTGGTGATCCGTCATCCACACTGATATGTCTGCCAGACATGCAGAGATGCGATTCGCCACCTGGTCCTCAGAAGGGGGAAAGGAGAAGATTAATTGTGTGTCGTCTGCATAGCAATGATAGGAGAGACCATGTGAGGTTATAACAGAGCCAAGTGACTTGGTGTATAGCGAGAATAAGAGAGGGCCTAGAACAGAGCCCTGGGGGACACCAGTGGTGAGAGCGCGTGGTGAGGAGACAGATTCTCGCCACGCCACCTGGTAGGAGCGACCTGTCAGGTAGGACGCAATCCAAGCGTGGGCCGCGCCGGAGATGCCCAACTCGGAGAGGGTGGAGAGGAGGATCTGATGGTTCACAGTATCGAAGGCAGCCGATAGGTCTAGAAGGATGAGAGCAGAGGAGAGAGAGTTAGCTTTAGCAGTGCGGAGCGCCTCCGTGATACAGAGAAGAGCAGTCTCAGTTGAATGACTAGTCTTGAAACCTGACTGATTTGGATCAAGAAGGTCATTCTGAGAGAGAAAAAATGTTACGCCCCTGAAAACAGGGGAGAAATAATCACGAGAGTGATACGGTGTTGTATTCTCAAGTCAACATTTAGTTCAAACATTTCACAAAAGTAACACATTACATAACAGAAAACTCATTATACAAATAACACAGCAAAATATCTTATTAACAACACGCATGTTCATTCACAATCGACATAAAATGGCAGCTACTCTCAGTACGACGCTATCCTTCACTTCAACCGAGCAGGGCTAATATTACTCTCTTCAAACTTAACTCTAACTTCCTCAAGACGTTACTAAAACACACCTTAAACACTCTTGACTGTTACGCTCTCGTGGCTGGGTTGTGGAGAGAAATAACATGCTCAGGACCCATTTTTGTACCCCAAAGTTAAAAGTCCCCCCTCCTGCTCCTTCTCTTGCAGTAACCCGGTGGATCTCAGCAGCCCTTTGACGGTCAGCTCCACGCCAAAATTCCAGGAGCAGCTGCTGGGGGTGACCGGCGTGCCCCAGGAGGTGATCCAGCATCACCCCTGCCTCAAGCAGCTGCCCCAGATCTTTTTCAGGGCCATGAGGGGGATCAGTTGCCTGGTGGATGCCTTCCTGGGTAAGACTACCTCATCTCACCTTAGCGGTGCTTTTTCTTCATACTGTTACATTTGACTTTGGCAAATAATGTACTGTAGATCTGGGCCCATATTCACAAAGCGTCTCAGAGTAGGAGTGCTAATCTAGGATCAGGTTTTCCCTTATATATCATAATAAGATGACATCGTCAGGGGGGCTGTTTCCAGATCAGCATTCCTTACTCCGAGACGATTTCTGAATATGGGTCCTTAAAAATTGTATAGGTGTGATAGTAGTTCCATCTTGTTCGCTGACAGGCTAGCTGGAGATTTTGCTATATTTCTTCCACCGATCCAGTCCCTTCAGATCAAGTTGTCATGTTATTGCTGGAGCACTTCTAACCAAGAGATCATGTACATACTTCCTCCCCTCTAGGTATCGGGGTCGCAAAGAGAGAGATTCGAGAGAAACTGCCCTCTTATGGTACTTAATAAACTGCGTCTTTGTCATTCAAATGAAGGGTGGAAGGGCTCTGATTTTGTTGACGTTGATCATGGAAAGATGTCATTTGACTTAGTAACACCTTGATTTTATGACCAGCAACGACTAAAGGGGTTTGTAAATGGGTTGACCCACCACCTTGTCCTATCTTTTTTTACCTGCTTTTCTACAAGAACCAGCCATTTTCAATTGAAAAGAGCTTTTTATTGTAATTTCTCTACTGCCTTGTGCCCATTGTGCTACACCAGGGCTCTCCAACCCTGTTCCTGGAGAGCTACCGTCCTGTAGGTTTTCATTCCAACCCTTACCAGGAGGGTAACTCTCCAGGAACATGGTTGGACTGCCCTGGTCTACACCTCCCAACAGTCTTAGACTTCAACCATGTTTGTACTTCTGAAATCATGCAGACCTCTCTGCATTTTGGCCCTATGAGCGATAATTTGGCCCAACAACTAAACCTACATTTTGTGTTTCAGCTTTTTTGTCATTTTCCTGTTCTTTAAAAAAAAATATTGTTCTAGTTTCTTCTTCTTCCCCAGAAACAGCACTAGTGTCTCTCTCCCCGTCAGGAGTGACAGTTTCTCCTAGGAGCAATATACGTGACAGACTTCCCTCTCTAGGTACACTACTAAACCGGACCTAACCCAATCAAATACAATCATTAACATTGCACAAGGGTATATTTACATAACAAACAGGATTTCCTATAACGGTGTTTGGGCATAAGACAAAAAGGTGCCACACTTCCCATCATGAAAAACAACATACTCGTAGACATCTATGAAGGAAAAAAACATTCACTGTTTCAGAATAAGAAACTGCCAAAGTTGTTTTTGATTCTTCATTTCGATCGATGGCCGTGTCCACTTGCCAAAAAGAACAGGTGAATGTTGTCATGGTTGGTTGGTCGACATTCTGATATTCCAGACTGTACTTTGACCACTTTCTTTCCCTCAGGTGCCGCCGTGTCTAGGAACAATTTCCGAGAAAGGCTTCATTCGATTCCCTCCTATGGTACTCTGTAGTTGTCTGCTCCCAAACAATCATAAAGGGAGCTGAATACATTTTGATGGATTTGCTGGGGTTGGCAAAAACTGATTTGTGTGGTGAAAGTAGCTGGTGCATGCACTTAAAGGGACTGTTTCAATCAAACCTGCTCGTATCGTTCCTTATCAACCACAAAATAGATTTGATCAACTTTGAAACTTATAATCGAGATAATTGGTTGGGAAAAGGGTTGTCCTCTTCCATGGCCTGTTTGGAGAGACATTGTGTGTGTGTGTGTGTGGCAGCATCACCATGGCAAGTTGCTTCAAGACTTGTTTAAAAAAAAAACATCCTTGGGGTTTTCTCTTAAAATATGTGTACACTTATTTCTATGTATTTTTTTTGTTAATTGTTCCTTATCTGTGGTGAGTATCCCCCTGCAAAGAAGACATATCCACATCACATGGCTTGTGCCTTTTGATCTGGTATCCTTTTCTCTTGTGGAGGAAGGGTGAACCTCAAAGATGATGAGCTGCCATTGTTGACGTTACTAACATCCTCCCTGATCCGAGTGGCGCTTGTAACCAAAATATGGGTGGAGGGGAAATGGGACTCCATTGGTCCTCGCTGTTTTCACCTGAAACACCAGAATGTCCTCTGATGTCCTCCGCTCTCTTTCTCCCTCAGGTATCTCCCGCCCCCGGTCGGACAGTGCCCCACCCACCCCTGTCAACAGACTGAGCGTACCGCCGCCTCCCACCTCCACCAACACCACGCCCCCTCACAGCCGCCGCAACAAACCCACGGGGGTCATCAAGACGGCCAGTAAAACCTCCACAGTAAGTTCCTACACCAGAGTTGTTTTTTCCGCAGATGGCCCATTTGTATCAGAGTAAAATGGGAGAAATACAGCATCCCTTTGCCAAATAAACCTCAGACAATCATAGGAATAAATATTAATGTCCCGGAATATTCATATTCTTACTATGCCCATTTGACAGTTAATTCATTCCTGGTTATCCCCTACCCTCCTACCCATCCAGGCGAGCATGACTCACCAACCCAAAGTGTCCTACCAGCCGTCCTCCACCTCTCCCTTGTCCAGCCCCAACCTGACCAGCTCTGAGCCCCGGCCGCTGCCCGCCCCCACCAGGCCCAAGGTCAACAGTGTCCTCAATCTGTTTGGCCAGTGGCTGTTTGACGCCGCGCTGGTGCACTGCAAGCTCCACACGGGCCTGAGCCGAGACAACAGCTTGACTGGTAAGGTCAGGGTCGGATGTTAAGTGTCAAAAACTGGTTTGACTTGTATTGTTTGCGTCTCAATAGTCTAAACTTGCTTCCGCTCTCCTTTATCGTCTCCTCTTATTTAGCTGTGAAAAACAGCCCAGGGATGTTGAGAAACATTATCATAGAGATATAATATCTAGAACAATTCCTACTACACTGGCTCTGATGCCGTCGGATGTGGCAGAGCTTGCAAACTATTACGGACTACAAAGGGAAACCCTGCTGCGAGCTGCCCAGTGACGCGAGCCTACCAGACGAGTTAAATACCTTTTTATGCTCGCTTCGAGGCAAGCAACACTGAAGCATGCATGAGAGCACCAGCTGTTCCAGACGACTGATCACGCTCTCAGTCAATATTCGCAAGGCTACGGGGCCAGACAGATTGCCAGGGCATGTACTCGGGGCATGCGCGGACCAACTGACAAGTGTCTTCACTGACATTTTCAATGTCTCCCTGACCGAATCTGTAATACCCACGTTTCAAGCAGACCACCATAGTCCCTGTGACCAAGAATGCGAAAGTAACCTGCCTAAATGACTACCGCCATGAAGTGCTTTGAAAGGCTGGTCATGCCTCACATCAACGTCATCATCCTAGACCCACTCCAATTTGCATACCACCCCAACAGATCCACAGATGACACAATCTCAATTGCACTCCACACTGCCGTTTTCCACCTGGCCATTCTCACCTATGTGAGAATGCTGGTCATTGCTTACAGCTCTGCGTTCAACACCATAGTGCCCTCAAAGCTCATCACTAAGCTAAGGACTCTGGGATTAAACGCTTCCCTCTGCAACTGGATCCTGGACTTCCTGACGGGCCGCCCCCAGGTGGTAAGGGTAGGCAACAACACATCTGCCTCGCTAATCCTCAACACCAGGTTCCCTCGGGCACGTGCTTAGTTCCCTTCTGTACTTCCTGTTCACCCACGACTGCGTGGCCTAACATGACTCCAACACCATCAAGTTTGCTGACGACACAACGGTGGTAGGCCTGATCACCGACAATGATGAGACAACCTATAGGGTGCCAGGACCACAACCTATCCCTCAGTGTTCTCAAGACAAATGAGATGATTGTGGACTACAGAAAAAAGTAGGCCGAACAGGCCCCCATTTAACATAGACGGGGCTGTAGTGGATCGTGTCGAGAGTTTCAAGTTCTTTAGTGTCCATCACCAACAAACTATCATGGTCCAAACACACCAAGACAGTCGTAAAGGGCACGACAACACCTTTTCCCCCTCAGGAGACTGAAAATATTTAGTTTGGGTCCTCAGATCATCAAAAAGTACAGCTGCACCATCGAGAGCATCCTGACCGGCTGCTACACTGGCTGGTATGGCAACTGCTCGGCATCCGACCATAAGGCGCTAGAGAGGGTAGTGCGTACGGCCCACTGGGGCCAAGCTTCCTGTCATCCAGGGTCGAAATACCAGCCGTGTAAGAGGAAGACCCAAAAAATTGTCAGACTCCAGTCACCCAAGTCATAGACTGTTCTCTCTGCTACTGCACGGCAAGCGGTACCGGAGTCCCAAGTCTAGGTCCAAGGGGCTCCTTAACAGCTTCTACCATGACGCTATAAGACTCCTGAACAATTAATCAAATGGCCAACCGGCCTGTCAAGGCAAGTGGTGATTACTTTAAATATAAAATATATATTTAGAATAATAGCAGTGATTTATTTCAGCTTTTATTTCTTTCATCACATTCCCAGTGGGTCAGAAGTTTACATACTAATTGAGTGTGTTTGGTAGCATTGCCTTTACATTTATAAACTTGAGTCAAACGTTTTGAGTAGCTTTCCTAAGTGTCAACTTAGTGTATGTAAACTTCTGACCCACTGGAATTGTGATCCAGTGAATTATAAGTGACATAATCTATCTGTAAACAATCGTTGGAAAAATTACTTATGTCATACACAAAGTAGATGTCCTAACTGACTTGCCAAAACTATAGTTTGTTAACAAGAAATTTGTGGAGTGGTTGAAAAACAAGTTTTAATGACTCCAACCTAAGTGTATGTAAACTTACAACTGTAGTGCACTACTTTTGATCAGGGCCCATAGCACTTTTTATAGAGTGCCTTTAAAATGAAAGCTCTACAGTCAGGATAAATTTCCACCCGGCACAGCCAGAAGAGGACTGTCCAACCCTCATAGCCTGGTTCCTCTCTAGGTTTCTTCCTAGGTAGTTTTTCATAGCTACCGTGCTTCTACACCTGCATTGCTTGCTGTTTGGGGTTTTTGGCTGGGTTTCTGTACAGCACTTTGATATATCAGCTAATGTAGAAGGGCTGTATAAATAAATTTGATTTAAAGTAAGTAAAAATGGTCTTTATAGTAAATATCCTCTTTACCATTCCATTAGCTCAACGTTTGAAAACATTTCTCAGCTCATCGCGATCTTAGAGGCATCTTTCAGGGGTTTTCTGGATCAAAAAAGGGTTTAGGTTGTGTTGGTGGGGCAATGGGCGCAGTCAGGCCGTCAGCGTAGCTGAATTTGAGAGTTTATTGTCGTTTTTAAGTTTACACTGAATTTTTCCTTCCTTGAAATGTACTTATAGATGTTTTTTGTTTTTTTTACACAGTTTGTACTGAGGCGTCCTGTAAAATCACTTAGGAGGCCTGCCCAAGGTTTTCTATTTCAATCAAATCTCTGTCTTTGGAGAATGACCCCTGCCTTTTGAAATGTATTTTACATTTTAAAGCAGCTACTTTTTATAACCACTTATTGTAAGTGGCGTCTGCTTTTGACCTTTGACCTAACACTTCTTCTCTGTCCTCTCTCGCTCTCCTCTTTCTAATTCCACCTAATTTCTCTATCCCTCCACTTTCTCTCACTTTTCTACCCCCACCCTCGATCCTTTACCATTCGCCATTATTGTGTTTTTTTTCTCTCTGTCCTCTACCCCCTTCCTCTCTCCTCTACCCCCCCCCATTCCCAGCCCTGGCCACTCAGGCAGGCGTGGAGCCGAGGAGGCAGGGATCCCTGATGTCCACAGACACCATGGTATCCAACCCCATGTTCGATGCCAACGAGTTCCCCGACAACTATGAGTCGGGCCGGGCCGAGGCCTGTGGAACCCTCTGCAGGATCTTCTGCAGCAAGAAGACCGGCGAGGAGATCCTCCCCGTTTACCTGTCCAGGTACCCACGTGTTTTACGTAGTGTTTCCAAATCCTGGTCCTAAAAGGGTGCACATTTTAGTTTCTGTCCTAGCTTTAACACATGATTAAATTCATCAACTTGATTTGGGCAAAACAAGAATATACACCCCTTTGTGTCCCCAGGACCAGAGTTATGTGGCTGTTCATCATACTGTAGGTCTGTCTAAAAAGCTCTACTCCGACTAAACACTTCTCTGTCTCCGTCCCCCCAGGTTCTACATGATTCTGATTCAGGGCCTCCAGATCTCTGACTACATCTGCCGACCGGTCCTGGCCAGCATCATCCTCAACTCTTCAGCCCTCTTCTGCTCCGACCTGGAGGGCATCAACGTGGTGGTCCCCTACTTCATTTCTGCTCTGGAGAACATCCTCCCTGACCGGTGACTAATGCTACATATTAAAGCTGCCAATATTACAAAAACAAACCAAGAAATGACCTCATACAGCTAACAAGTTTTTTTCCCCCTTGGAAATCATTTTACGCATGATAGAACAAAAAGTATGTATTATAAACAATAACAAATGTGCTGGGGGTGAACAGTGGCAGTGTTTCTCCAAATGCGCATTCCAGCTTTTACGTTTGCATGCTGAAAGAATAGCTGCTATTGTTATTCCCCCTACATATCGTTGTTCTAAACTCTCCTGTGCTAATATTGAAGCATTTTCCTCAGGAAATGTACTTTGCCTAATTAGTCTTGTGATGTTTGATAGACGATTAGTCAAATGGTCTGTGTTAAGGACATCTGCATGCATAAGGAGTGCAATGTTGACAGAAATTGGTTCTTAGTTCTTTGGGTGAAGTTTGTCTGTTAGTGTCACACATTTAACAAAACTCACTGTATACGCATGAAAAAACCTCAAATGTCAGTGTAAGAAATAGTTTGACGAGTCTTATCAGTGGACAATTGATTGTTGGTTAAATAGGGTATCTGACTGCTGTCTCCTTTTTAATATTTATCATTTGAGTTAAGTGTAACTCCAATAACAAATATTTAAAAGAAGTTAACTAAAGTGACCAACATTGAACGGAGCCTTACTCCTTTGAATATTTAATTTGAATTCAAATAAATTGTTCTTTCCCCTCTCCAGAGAGCTGTCAAAGTTTAAGACCTATGTGAACCCCACAGACCTGAGGAGAGCCTCCATCAACATCCTGATGTCCATGCTGCCTCTGCCACACCACTTTGGCAACGTCAAGTCAGAGGTAAACCTGTTACACTCACTTGTCATGAAAGGAACATCAGTCTAAAACCAACGTTTGTCAGATGTTTTCAAACGTCTTCAAGATGCTCAAGAAGTCCCACACCATTAGTTGTGTAGACACAGCTAATATGCCTTATCCCCTAAATGAATAGAACAAATTAGCACCAAATAAAATGTGGACATGGTACGGATGGATCTTATAGTTTACATATAGTTACAATCGATGGATGGTGATTTGGACTTATTTCAATGTTTTGTGTTGTACTGAATTTCTGTTGAACTGTCTGTTTTAGTGAACAGTTGCAATGCCCTGTAGTTCTTGACAGTTCTCTAAGTGCAAAGTCAACCACATGTGTAATTTGTATGTTCCAGGTGCTCTTGGAGGGCAAGTTTAGCAATGACGACAACTCTCTGCACGACAAGGCTGTCTCCTTCGTCTCTCTCAAGCTGCGATTGGTCAACATCCTAATAGGAGCGCTCCAGACGGAGACCGACCCCACCAACACACAGATGATCCTGGGTTAGTTCATCTTCACTTTCTCTACCCATTTTTTTTCCATTTGACCTTTGGTTGTTTTACAATGAAAGGTGTGTTATAAAATTGAATGTATTATTATTTAATAATAAAGGCAGCAGTCTAAGGCACTGCATCTCGGTGCTTGAGGCGTCACTACAGACCCTGGTTCGATTCCAGGCTGTATCACAACCGGACTTAATTGGGAGTCCCATAGGGTGGCGCACAATTGGACCAGTGTCATTCGAGGTTTGGGTTTGGCCGGGGTAGGCCATCATTGTAAATAAGAATTTGTTCTTAACTGACTTGTTTAGTTAAATAAAGGTTCATTTAAAAAAATAAAGGTTGACTACTGATTTAGTTGCGGTTTTAATTCCTCCTCATTAGGAAATGCGACTAAGAACCAGATTTGTGTCTTGGAGGCGTGCTTCGGTGTGTTTGTGTGTTCTAACATGGGAAGTGTTTGTACCTTCAACCTGCCAAAACAGTTACAGTGGGGCAAAAAAGTATTTAGTCAGCCACCAATTGTGCATGTTATCCCACTTAAAAAGATGAGAGGCCTGTAATTTTCAGCATAGGTACACTTCAACTATGACAGACAAAATGAGGAAAAAAAATCCAGAAAATCACATTGTAGGATTTTTAATGAATTTATTTGCAAATTATGGTGGAAAATAAGTATTTGGTCAATAACAAAAGTGTATCTCAATACTTTGTTATGTACCCTTTGCTGGCAATGACAGAGGTCAAATGTTTTCTGTAAGTCTTCACAAGGTTTTCACACTGTTGCTGGTATTTTGGCCCATTCCTCCATGCAGATCTCCTGTAGAGCAGTGACGTTTTGGGGCTGTTGCTGGGCAACACAGACTTTCAACTCCCTCCAAAGATTTTCTATGGGGTTGAGATCTGACCATATGACATTCTCCCAATCTTCTTCTGGATCATCCAAATGCTCTCTAGCAAACTTCAGACGGGCCTGGACATGTACTGGCTTAAGCAGGGCGACACGTCTGGCACTGTAGGATTTGAGTCCCTGGCGGCGTAGTGTGTTACTGATGGTAGGCTTTGTTACTTTGGTCCCAGCTCTCTGCAGGTCATTCACTAGGTCACCCCATGCGGTTCTGGTATTTTTACTCACCGTTCTTGTGATCATTTTGACCCCACGGGGTGAGATCTTGCATGGAGCCCCAGATCGAGGGAGATTATCAGTGGTCTTGTATGTCTTGCTCCCACAGTTCAAACCAAGCTTCTTTACCTATTGCAGATTCAGTCTTCCCAGCCTGGTGAAGATCTACAATTTTGTTTCTGGTGTCCTTTGACAGCTCTTTGGTTTTGGCCATAGTGGAGTTTGGAGTGTGACTGTTTGAGGTTGTGGACAGGTGTCTTTTATACTGATAACAAGTTCAAACAGGTGCCATTAATACAGGTAACGAGTGAAGGACAGAGGAGCCTCTTAATGAAGAAGTTACAGCTCTGTGAGAGCCAGAAATGTTGCTTGTTTGTAGGTGACCAAATACTTATTTTCCACCATAATTTGCAAATAAATTCATAAAAAATCCTACAATGTGATTTTCTGGATTTGTTTTTCTTCTCATTCTGTCTGTCGTAGTTGAAGTGTACCTATGATGACAATTACAGGCCTATCATCTTTTTAAGTGGGAGAACTTGCACAATTGGTGGCTGACTAAATACTTTTTTGCCCCACTGTATCTCTTTTACGTAGTGCAGAATCACCCTGGAATGAATGTAATAATGAAGAGCCTTTTCTCTGTACAGGTGCGATGCTCAACATTGTCCAAGACTCTGCTCTCCTGGAGTCCACTGGTGCCCAAGCAGAGGTGGTGAGACCAATGCTTTTGTTCTCCACTCTGTAGAAACGCTCACTCAACCAAAAATAAAATAAACTGAACAAAACATGTAGCTAAGAGAGATCTGTAAAACAAATATGTTATATTTTATTTAACCAGGAAAGAGGTTAGAAACCTGGCAAGAGGTCACCATAAATGTTGTGTTTAAAGGATATTTTACTCCAATGTATTTTGTTCATTAGTCCACAAAGATGTTTTATGTAGACTAATGAACAAAATACTAAAATCTGTTGTTTTTGAGTAGATATCCCTTTAAAGATCTGAGCAGACTGTGACAATGCCACCCCAACAGGGCATTGTGGATGGCAGCAATGCACTGGCCAAGAGCCACAGCAGGAACAACAGTGGCATCAGCAACACCAGCGGGGGCAGCTCTGAAGCCACCACCCCTGACAGAGAGAGGCCCACCCAGGCCCTCCTCCGAGACTACGGTGAGCCCCTTGGAGAACACATTCATGAGCCCTGTTCCAAAATCCAGACTTGTTCAAATAATATTAGCTTTCTTGGAGCGTTTCATTGAGCATGCTCTGAGTACCTGGTGGGCGGGGTATGCACTTTTGAGACTATTCAGTTGGCGCCATTGTGCCAGGTAAGCTCAAACGAGGGCAGCTGAAGTATTTTAAAAGAAAATAAATACTGTTTGAACCCATGTCTGCCAAAATCAATCAATCAACCAACCTCAAGCCCTTCTAAGTTACTTAGCCTAGCCCTTCCCAGTTACTTAGCCTAGCCCTTCCCAGTTACTTAGCCTAGCCCTTCCCAGTTACTTAGCCTAGCCCTTCCCAGTTACTTAGCCTAGCCCTTCCCAGTTACTTAGCCTAGCCCTTCCCAGTTACTTAGCCTAGCCCTTCCCAGTTACTTAGCCTAGCCCTTCCCAGTTACTTAGCCTAGCCCTTCCCAGTTACTTAGCCTAGCCCTTCCCAGTTACTTAGCCTAGCCCTTCCCAGGTAGTGACCTCTAGCCCTTCCCAGGTAGTGACCTCTAGCCCTTCCCAGGTAGTGACCTCTAGGCCTTTCCTATTTAGTAAACTAGAGCCCAGGGATCATCAACTGCAGACGGCAAATTGATCATATGAAGCCCAAACAGATAATATTTGACTAAAACATAATAATTTCAAACCTTGCTTACATTTCTATACGATGGGAACGGATTTCCAAAATCTATATCACTTGGAGCTGATTTCCTGGTGTTTTTACAGTCTTATGTCCAACAATGGATTCAAAAAATATATATATACAGTGTGTTCAGAAAGTATTCAGACCCCTTCCCCTTTTCAAAATTTTGTTACAGCTTTATTCTAAAATTAATTAAATAAATGTTTTTCCCTCATTAATCTACACACAATACCTCATAATGCCAAGGCGAAAACCGTTTTTTAAACATTTTTGCAAATGAATTAAAAATAAACATATTTACTAGTCCTCGATATTGAGGGAGTTCGGTTAAGTGCACCAGGGCTATGGCCCGTGACATGCACAGGCAAAAGTGGGGTAGAGGAGCGCCCTTCTCAAATCGAACAGTGATCTGCGCCACATGGTCATTTTGTCTCTCAAATTATACAGCACCACTCAAAAGTTTGGACACACCTACTCATTCAAGGGTTTTTCTTTATTTTTACTATTTTATACATTGTAGAATAATAGTGAAGACATCAACTATGAAATAACACACATGGATTCATGTAGTAACCAAAAAAGTGTTAAACAAATCCAAATATATTTTAGATTCTTCAAAGTAGTCACCCTCTCTGCCTTTTGATAACAGCTTTGCACAGTCTTGGTATTCTCTCAACCAGCTTCACCTGGAATGCTTTTCCAACAATCTTGAAGGAGTTCCCACATATGCTAAGCACATGTTGGCTGCTTTTCCTTCAATCTACGCTCCAACTCATCCCAAACCATCTCAATTGTGCTGAGTTCGGGTGATTGTGGAGGCCAGGTCATCTGATGCAGCACTCCATCACTCTCCTTCTCGGTCAAATAGCTCTTAAACAGCCTGGAGGTGTGTTTTGGGTCATTGTCCTGTTGAAAAACAAATGATAGTCCCACTAAGCACACACCAGAAGGGATGGTATTTTGCTACAGAATGCTGTGGTAGCCATGCTGGTTAATTGTGCCTTGAATTCTAAATAAATCATTGACAGTGTTACCAGCAAAGCACCATCACACCACCTCCTCCATGCTTCACGGTGGGAACTACACATGTGGAGATCATCCGTTCACCTACTCTGTGTCTCACAAAGACATGGCGGTTGGAATCAAAAATCTCTAATTTGGAGTTATCAGACCAAGGACAGATTTTCACCAGTCTGATGTCCATTGGTCGTGTTTCCTTGCCCAAGCAAGTCTTTTTATCTTATTGATGTCCTTTAGTAATGGTTTCTTTGCAGCAATTTGACCATGAAGGCCTGATTCACGCAGTCCTCTCTGAACAGTTGATGTTGAGATGTCTGTTACTTGAACTCTGAAGCATTTATTTTGGCTGCAATTTCTGGGGCTGGTACCTACTAATGAAATTATCCTCTGCGGCAGAGGTAACTCTGGGTCTTCCTTTCCTGTTGCGGTCCGCATGAAAGCCAGTTTCATCATAGCGCTGGATGTTTTTTGCGACTGTGCTTGAAGAAACTTTTTTAAAAGTTCTTGAAATTTTCCACATTGACTGACCTTCATGTCTTCAAGTAGTTGTTTCTCTTTGCTTATTTGAACTGTTATTGCCGTGATATGGACTTGGTCTTTTACCAAATAGGGCTATATTCTGAATACCACTCCTACCTTGCCACAATGCAACTGATTGGCTCAAACGCATTAAGAAGGAAAGAAATTCCCCTTTGAACAAGGCACACCGGTTAATTGAAATGCATTCCAGGTGTCTACCTCATGAAGCTGGTTGAGAGAATAACAAGAGTGTGCAGAGCTGTCATCAAGGCAAACGGTGGCTACTTTGAAGAATCTGAAATATATATTAAACTTAAAAATATATATATTTTGATTACTAGGTAATTCCATATGTGTTATTTCATAGTTTTGATGTCTTCACTGTTATTTTACAATGTAGGGCATAATAATAATAATAATAATAATAATAATAATAATAATAATAATAATAATAGAGAAAAAGTAGTAGGTGTGTCAACTTTTGACTTCTACTGTATGTTTGATTTTTCAAATGAGTTTTCACTGGGAAGGCAGAGTAAGTATTTTTATCAAAAGAACTCACTTCTGCGTGTGGTGTGAAAACACAGTATCCTTCTCATTACTCCCATTACTCCACGTGCTTAACCTACGTCACCTTTGTTTTGAGCTGACTTCACCATCAGCCAAAATGGGGCACCTGGCTCATGCCCTGTAGTTAGCCTGGTTCCAAAATGGGGCACCTGGCTCATGCCCTGTAGTTAGCCCGGTTCCAAAACGGGGCACCTGGCTCATGCCCTGTAGGTAGCCCGGTTCCAAAACGGGGCACCAAGCTCATGCCCTGTAGTTAGCCTGGTTCCAAAACGGGGCACCTGTCTCATGCCCTGTAGTTAGCCTGGTTCCAAAATGGGGCACCTGGCTCATGCCCTGTAGTTAGCCCGGTTCCAAAACGGGGCACCTGGCTCATGCCCTGTAGGTAGCCCGGTTCCAAAACGGGGCACCAAGCTCATGCCCTGTAGGGAGCCCGGTTGCAAAACGAATGCATTCAACGCTAACCATGTTCACCCAGGGCAGGCTTGGGGCATTAATAGAATCCCCACACTGACTGTTACCAGGGATTCCTATGCAGAGGTGGAGGTCAACAGGGTGATGGGGGGGACTTTATGGTAATACAGTGGTGGTGGTAAAACACTTCCACACAATTCAGTCCACAGTAGAGGGGTTTAGGCCAATTCCATTTCCACACAGTTCCGCTAATTAATTGAAAATCATTTAATGGTTTAAAGATACTGACAAAAAGTAATCAACATAAAAATAAAATCAATTTGTAGACATCTTTTCATTATTTTGACCTCTCTACATTATAACAGGAAGAGGAAGTGTAACTCTCTAACAGCCTATTAGCTAGAAGAGCTGATGTTTAGCTGGTTAAACAAAGTTTAGCCATGTGTTGGCAAACATGTATGTCCAAGTCAAGACACCTTACCAGCAGCACTATTTAAATGTAACCTTTTATTCGGCAAGTCGGTTAAGAACAAATTCTTATTTACAATGACGGCCTACAGACATCGCTGGGCCAATTGTGTGCCACCCTATGGGAGTCCCGATCATGGCCGGTTGTGATACAGCCTGGATTCTAGTGACGTCTGAGATGCAGTGCGTTAGACCGCTGCACCACTCGGGAGCCTGTGGTAACCTATTAGCGGGTGCTTTTTCAAAGCCTATGTCAGACACTCCAGTGAGTGGAATTTGCTCAATATTATGAATTGAGAAACAAGGAGGTATGTATTTCAAAATCTGATTTCTGCTAGAGATATTGATAAAAATATGATTATATTTTTGTGGACCACCATGCAGTACCTTCGCGGACCCAAGGTTGAATTCCCCTGAGCTAGACTTTTACAGTAATGTTTCTATAATAGTTTTGAATGTTGACTTGTCTTTTCATTTATTTTTGTATTCCTGTCAGTCATGCTTTAGTAGTATTGTGGACATGTATGACATTGGGTAAAGGTGATTCCCAAAAATACATTATTTTCATATTTGCAGTGATGCTGTGTCGTTTCAGTGATACTTATATTATCAGAATGCAGACGGTCGTGTGTCTGTCACTTGCTAGCTCTTCTCACTATTCAGCATGTGCAACTTGTGCATAAATATCTTAACTGCATGCATTAGTGTATACAGCCTTTGCATGTTGTTTTATTTAAGCTGGAATATGAGCCTAGACCTGGAGTGAATCTCTGTGGTTCCTTGATTCCTCATGTCACCTTCTCAAAGCACACTGGAGCAGAAATCTGAGATTCCTCCCCTCAGATATTTTCCAATGTGTTTTGTGGAGGAGGAGGCAAGGAGATAATACAATTGAGATTCAGCCACAAGTTATACCCACTGACTGGCTGCAAATGTCTTTCATAATAACTATTGCATGGCTATGCTGAACATCAACTAAATGCAGGCTTCCACTTGTGTGCAGCAACTGTACTGCAATTTCTTGGTTTTCTCAGACAAGTTCATTTCAAACAGAAACATGTTTTTTTTTACTTGAAGTGTTGCCTTTTCCTTCATCTTAACCTCTTACGTTTCTGAAAGACAAGTGAAACACTTACAAACAAACAAACATATATATTAAACAAACAAACAGTTCTATTTTTTTTTTTTTTTTTTTATGAACATGAGATAAACATGCATGTTTGGTTAAATTGTCGCAGTTTTGGCTACCATTCTATTGGCAACAAATGGCTGGGGCCATTTCATGAATTGAAAAATGTCTATTGTCTTCTAATGAGGATTTTTCAATTAATTGAACATGGTATTTGACCTAATACATCCATAATATCCAACCTCATAAGGACTGCTCATATAGTACTGTCGTCATGCCGATTGCTTTGTGTGTGTGTGTGTAGCTGATGCTTATTGGACGTGCTCTGCCTGGTCCAGTAGTTACTAACCCCAGCTTTCCTTCTCTGCTCGTGGTTGTGTGACATGGCGTGGTATGGCGTTTTCTTCTGGGGGGTCATATCCCTAGCTCTCCATACAGATGCAGCGGCCGGCTTGCTGATCCGCAGCATCCACCTGGTCACCCAGAGGCTCAACTCCCAGTGGAGGCCTGACATGAGCATCTCCCTGGCTGCTCTGGAGCTGCTAGCCGGCCTGGCCAAGGTAAAGCCCCATGGTCCTGTTCATTAGGCTTGCAACGTTTTAAACCCACCGTTTTTGCTCCATATGCCCACTTGGGGTCCAATCAACGATCCCTACAATGTCCATTTAAAGGAAATTTAAAACCCTACATTGTAAGGTGATGGTGGACAACAAAGCCGGCATTTCTTTCCTTTCCCATGTTAGTAATTGTCATGGAAACCACAAACAGTATGAGGTGGCCAGACAACTATGGAAACGCTATGATAATGAACACCGCAATGGAGACGAGTAAGAGCCAGGAGATTCTACAACAGACCTTTCAGTTGTCGTTCATTAAACACTGCTGGTTCTCCCTCCTCCTCAGGTGAGGACGAGTGTGGAGTCTGCAGACCGTAAACGTGCGGTCAGCTCGGTGTGTGGTTACATCGTGTACCAGTGCAGCCGGCCTGCCCCCCTCCACTCCAGAGACCTCCACTCTATGATCGTGGCAGCCTTCCAGTGTCTGTGTGTGTGGCTGACAGAACACCCTGACATGCTCAATGAAAAGGTAGAAGGGACCACAACACATTCTATCTGGACTACTACTGGGGATGGTCTCCCAGATTAAGCCCAGTAGGCTACTGGACTAAAAAGCCATCTTAATAACAAATTATTCAAAGGCATTTGATCCACAATTACTCAGGTTGCTATTTCCTTCTTTATTGATTTTGAGTGTGTTTTGGTCCAGGACGAGGCTTAATCTGTGTCCCTACTGTCCATCTGAGACTGACCAAGGTACATGAAGATGGAAGAAATCAGCTCCATCTACTGTTTAGTTGTTTGAAATGGCTTGCGTCTGTGAACTACAGTTCACGTGCTAATGCAGATGCAAAAGAGTAACGGAGAGCAAGCTGCAATACAGCAAACTTAGAAAACAAGGCATTTGTGGTAGTGCATGGAGGCTGCCATATTTATGCACGGCCACCTTTTAGACATCACACGGTTTATCGCTAAAGAAGAAAATATCAACCTTTTTCTTGAATTTTGAAAAGTGTAGGTCATATCTTCCCTTTGAATCATTAATCGTTCAAATAGTCACAAATCCTCCGTTTGACATCATTGCGTGATTTAATCTGAATTTTTTTGTGTCCTCTCTGACTTATATGAACACTCTAAACTCACCAGGTGACTTTTGTGCCATGCAATGACATAGTGTTTTGTTGCAGGACTGTTTGATAGAGGTCCTGGAGATCGTGGAACTGGGCATATCTGGCAGCAAGTCCAAGACGGGTGACCAGGAGGTGCGCTACAAAGGGGACAAGGAGCACAACCCGGCCTCCATGAGGGTGAAGGATGCTGCTGAGGCCACCCTGTCATGGTGAGGCCACCTGAGAGGAATAATGGTTCTGTAGGGAAAGATTATTATTATTATTAAGCTGCATTAACCTTTGGTGCTCTCTTTAATGGGCAATCTGTGATTGGTACATCCGTTTTTGGACTTAATGATATGTTACAAGTTTTGAGGAGTTTGATGCCAGTTCCTACTTCACAGTAGGGCCATTAGAATGATTTTGTATTCTTACATTTTTTCCCCCCATAAATGCCTTCTTGAACATGAGAACTTTCATGTGCCTTATTTACAAACTTGTATGGGATCCATAAATATATAAACGTTATTAAATGATGAGCCTAGTTTAACCAAGGAGAAAGGAATCTGCTATACAGGGAGATAGAAAGGATCCTTCCTGGCTAGTCATGATTGGCTGAGATATACGGGGTGATTGGACATGACGAGAGATGAGTCCTGATTGGTCTGTCACAATTTCCTGTCAATAACAGAATGGGCTCTTCCCTGGTCAGTATGTAGATCCATCTTTGCTACTGCAGATTTGTGGAAATATATACCTATGGACAACTGCAATAGTGTTGCTTTTGCTCTCAAAAACATGGCTGCCCTAAATTTAGATGGGTTTAAGTACAGGGACTACTTTCTGTAGAGCCTCAAAACATGCTTAAAACATGTTTGGGTTTTATGGATGGTCAGTCCTTGCATCCAAAGCTCTGTTTTATGAATTTGAGAGTGATTTCTTTTCTCAGGCCCCATTCATTAGCTGTTCACCAAAAGTTATGGTTGCACTGCTTTGTTGTTTAAACAGCATATTGCCCCTTTAGCTAAACTACAAAATGGCCGTCCTGCCTCTTGTTTTTGTGGACCTCCGAGGTCGAAATTATAGTTTTAACCAGGTTTTGGAGCTATACAGTTTGTTTACAATAACTTTGTTCGCAAATGTCTTACTTTGTCAAAGCCATTGGGTTATATGCAGTATCCACACCTATTTATACCTTGTTGGGCATCATGCAGTATCCACTTAAGTACAACAAGGGGCGGCAGGGTAGCCTAGTGGTTAGAGCATAGAGGTTGCAGGGTAGCCTAGTGGTTAGAGCGTGGAGGCGGCAGGGTAGCCTAGTGGTTAGAGCGTGGAGGCGGCAGGGTAGCCTAGTGGTTAGAGCGTGGAGGCGGCAGGGTAGCCTAGTGGTTAGAGCATAGAGGTTGCAGGGTGGCCTAGTGGTTAGAGCGTGGAGGCGGCAGGGTAGCCTAGTGGTTAGAGCATAGAGGTTGCAGGGTGGCCTAGTGGTTAGAGCGTGGAGGCGGCAGGGTAGCCTAGTGGTTAGAGCGTGGAGGCGGCAGGGTGGCCTAGTGGTTAGAGCGTGGAGGCGGCAGGGTGGCCTAGTGGTTAGAGCGTGGAGGCGGCAGGGTGGCCTAGTGGTTAGAGCGTGGAGGCGGCAGGGTGGCCTAGTGGTTAGAGCGTGGAGGCGGCAGGGTGGCCTAGTGGTTAGAGCGTGGAGGCGGCAGGGTGGCCTAGTGGTTAGAGCGTGGAGGCGGCAGGGTGGCCTAGTGGTTAGAGCGTGGAGGCGGCAGGGTGGCCTAGTGGTTAGAGCGTTGAGGCGGCTGGGTGGCCTAGTGGTTAGAGCGTGGAGGCGGCAGGGTGGCCTAGTGGTTAGAGCGTGGAGGCGGCAGGGTGGCCTAGTGGTTAGAGCGTGGAGGCGGCAGGGTGGCCTAGTGGTTAGAGCGTGGAGGCGGCAGGGTGGCCTAGTGGTTAGAGCGTGGAGGCGGCAGGGTGGCCTAGTGGTTAGAGCGTGGAGGCGGCAGGGTGGCCTAGTGGTTAGAGCGTGGAGGCGGCAGGGTGGCCTAGTGGTTAGAGCGTGGAGGCGGCAGGGTGGCCTAGTGGTTAGAGCGTGGAGGCGGCAGGGTGGCCTAGTGGTTAGAGCGTGGAGGCGGCAGGGTGGCCTAGTGGTTAGAGCGTGGAGGCGGCAGGGTGGCCTAGTGGTTAGAGCGTGGAGGCGGCAGGGTGGCCTAGTGGTTAGAGAGTTGGACTAGGAACCAGAAGGTTGCAAATTCAAACCCCGAGCTGACAAGGTACAAATCTGTCCTTCTGCCCCTGAACAGGCAGTTAACCCACTGTTTCTAGGCCGTCATTGAAAATAAGAATTTGTTCTTAACTGACTTGCCTGGTTAAATAAAGGTTATACTTTTTTTTTTCTCTCAATTTTACAAGTAAATGTAATTACCCAAATATACTTAAGTATCAAAAGTAGAAGTATATATAATTTCAAATTCCTTTTTATTAGGCAAACCAGATAGCACAATTTGCCCTTTTAAATTTTATTTACACATAGCCAGGAGCAAACACCAACACTCAGACATCAGTTACAAATGAAGCATGTGTTTAGTGAGTCCAGATCAGAGGCAGTAGGGATGACCAGGGATGTTCTCTTGGTAAGTGTGTGAATTAGGCAATTTTACTGTCCTTCTAAGCATTAAAAATGAATACTTTTGGGTGTCAGAGAAAATGTAGTAAAAAGTACATACTTTTCTCTCGGGAATGTTTTGAAGTAAAAGTTGTCAAAAATACCCCCAAAAAGTACTCAAGTAGTACTTAAGGACTTTACACCACTGGCTGTATGCAGTATCCATGCCTATTTACATCTTGTTGGGCTGTATGCACAATCCACACACATGAATATTGCGGTAATGCAGTCTCCACAGCTATTGGAGCCTGGATATCGTGGTAATGCAGTATCCACACCTATTGGAGCCTGGATATCACACATATTGGAGCCTGGATATCGTGGTAATGCATTAGCCACAGCTATTGAAGCCTGGATGTCGTGGTAATGCAATCTCCACACCTATTGGAGCCTGGATGTTGTGGTAATGCAGTCTCCACACCTATTGGAGCCTGGATATCACACATATTGGAGCCTGGATATCGTGGTAATGCATTATCCACAGCTATTGGAGCCTGGATATCGCAGTAATGCAGTATCCACAGCTATTGGAGCCTGGATATCACGGTAATGCAGTATCCACAGCTATTGGAGCCTGGATATCACGGTAATGCAGTATCCACAGCTATTGGAGCCTGGATATCACGGTAATGCAGTATCCACAGCTATTGGAGCCTGGATATCACACATATTGGAGCCTGGATATCGTGGTAATGCATTATCCACAGCTATTGAGGCTGGATATCGCGGTAATGCAGTATCCACACCTATTGGAGCCTGGATATCACACATATTGGAGCCTGGATATTGTGGTAATGCAGTATCCACAGCTATTGGAGCCTGGATATCGCAGTAATGCAGTATCCACAGCTATTGAGCCTGGATATCGCGGTAATGCAGTATCCACAGCTATTGAGCCTGGATATCGCGGTAATGCAGTATCCACAGCTATTGGAGCCTGGATATCGTGGTAATGCAGTATCCACAGCTATTGGAGCCTGGATATCGCGGTAATGCAGTATCCACAGCTATTGGAGCCTGGATATCGTGGTAATGCAGTATCCACAGCTATTGGAGCCTGGATATTGTGGTAATGCAGTATCCACACCTATTGGAGCCTGGATGTCGTGGTAATGCAATATCCACACCTATTGGAGCCTGGATGTTGTGGTAATGCAGTCTCCACACCTATTGGAGCCTGGATGTCGTGGTCACTCCAGACCTGACTGCCCTCGACCAGCACAAAAACATCCTGTGGCGGACTGCAATAGCATCGAATAGCCCCCGTGATATGCAACTGTTCAGGGAAGTCAGGAACCAATACACGCAGTCAGTCAGGAAAGCTAAGGCCAGCTTCTTCAGGCAAAAGTTTGCATCCTGTAGCTCCAACTCCAAAAAGTTCTGGGACACTGTGAAGTCCATGGAGAACAAGAGCACCTCCTCCCAGCTGCCCACTGCACTGAGGCTAGGAACACGGTCTCCACCGATAAATCCATGATTATCGAAAACTTCAATAAGCACTTCTCAACGGCTGGCCATGCCTTCCGCCTGGCTACTCCAACCTCGGCCAACAGCCCGCCCCCCGTAGTTCCTCACCCAAGCCTCTCCAGGTTCTCCTTTTACCCAAATCCAGATAGCAGATGTTCTGAAAGAGCTGCAAAC